>NC_068428.1:44233826-44261326 GCF_023373465.1 Oncorhynchus keta
ACAACAGAAAGGGAAAGGGGGGATACCTAGTCAGTTGTACAACAGAAAGGGGAGATACCTAGTCAGTTGTACAACAGAAAGTGAAAGAGGGGATACCTTGTCAGTTGTACAACTAATCGTATTCAACTGAAATATGGTCTTCTGCATTTAACCCAACACCATAATAATGTAAATTCTGGTTTTAGGCTCTTCTGAGCTATTATAACATGAACTGAGCATGTGCCAAATAGATTACAATACTGTGGTTAAAATCTGACCTGGAGACAGTTCTGTCTTTTAGATGCACAGCAGATGTGGTTTACCATTGGGGGGAGATAACTGATCTTGGAGCAGTACATAGGGCATGGTATCTCTGTTCTCCTTAGGTCCTTAAAAAAACATAACTAAATTAGTCATCTTTTTGCCTAATAAGTCTTTCTCATCCTCAACAACATTACAGTAGACTAGGTTTAACAAAAACAAACTGTAAGCTAACTCAACAGCTAGCTTGAACCATTGCAGATGGAGCTACCGAATTAGATATTTTTAGTGTATTGAGCTATAATTTGCTACACATTACATTACTGTATCTGTTCCCCACATGGATCTCTGAAGAGGGGAACAAGGCTCTCTATCCCCTTCTCTCCGTCTCTCCCCTCTCCCCGTCTCCCCTCTCCCTGTCTCTCCCCTCTCCCCTCTCTCCGTCTCCCCTCTCCCCGTCTCTCCCCTCTCCCCTCTCCCCGTCTCTTCCCTCTCTGCCCAGGGTAGGGCAGAATAGGGTTGACAGAATACCAGTTTTGCGATACGACAGTACTCAATTATCCAAAGCAAAAATAAAACAAAGAGACTAAACTCTGTGGTTATTAAAAACCTGACATGTCAAATGTGTGATTTAGTCTATGGAGAAAAAACTAAATGTGACTCTGGGTGACAACAAAAGGCTGTGTGTTTAAAACAGTTTTTTTTTCTCACGAAAAACAGGCCGCTTCATGTTTTGTTTCCTTACCACGATACCTCTGAGTGTAGCCATACTGGTGTCGTGGCAACCCCGTGACAGTACAGCCATACGGG
This sequence comes from Oncorhynchus keta, assembly GCF_023373465.1. Lineage (NCBI taxonomy): Eukaryota > Metazoa > Chordata > Actinopteri > Salmoniformes > Salmonidae > Oncorhynchus > Oncorhynchus keta. The sequence continues at coordinate 44,234,877 of NC_068428.1, forward strand.
TGTCGTGGCAACCCCGTGACAGTATAATCATACTGGTGTCGTGGCAACCCCGTGACAGTACAGCCATACTGGTGTCGTGGCAACCCCGTGACAGTACAGCCATACTGGTGTCGTGGCAACCCCGTGACAGTACAGCCATACATACTGGTGTCGTGGCAACCCCGTGACAGACCATCACCGTGACTGTATTCTCCACCAGATGTTTGATTACTCTAACTAAATGGCACATAAATTACAAGTAATGACACCACCATATCCTGGATAAACTTCTCTGGATAAAGAACACTAGTTAGAGATATGCTAGTAATGTAAATGCATACATTAGAATTACTGCTAATATATTCTGATTGATTTTTGATTCTTGTTGACTAGAGTTCTGAGTCCATACAGTATGTTATTGACTAGAGGTCTGAGTCCATACAGTATGTTATTATTGTTGACTAGAGGTCTGAGTCCATACAGTATGTTATTGACTAGAGGTCTGAGTCCATACAGTATGTTATTGTTGACTAGAGGTCTGAGTCCATACAGTATGTTATTATTGTTGACTAGAGGTCTGAGTCAATACAGTATGTTATTGACTAGAGGTCTGAGTCCATATAGTATGTTATTATTGTTGACTAGAGGTCTGAGTCAATACAGTATGTTATTATTGTTGACTAGAGGTCTGAGTCCATACAGTATGTTATTGACTAGAGGTCTGAGTCCATACAGTATGTTGTTATTGTTGACTAGAGGTCTGAGTCAATACAGTATGTTATTGACTAGAGGTCTGAGTCCATACAGTATGTTGTTATTGTTGACTAGAGGTCTGAGTCCATACAGTATGTTGTTATTGTTGACTAGAGGTCTGAGTCCATACAGTATGTTGTTGACTAGAGGTCTGAGTCCATACAGTATGTTATTATTGTTGACTAGAGGTCTGAGTCAATACAGTATGTTATTGACTAGAGGTCTGAGTCCATACAGTATGTTATTATTGTTGACTAGAGGTCTGAGTCCATACAGTATGTTATTATTGTTGACTAGAGGTCTGAGTCAATACAGTATGTTATTGACTAGAGGTCTGAGTCCATACAGTATGTTGTTGACTAGAGGTCTGAGTCCATACAGTATGTTATTGACTAGAGGTCTGAGTCCATACAGTATGTTATTATTGTTGACTAGAGGTCTGAGTCAATACAGTATGTTATTATTGTTGACTAGAGGTCTGAGTCCATACAGTATGTTGTTGACTAGAGATCTGAGTCCATACAGTATGTTATTATTGTTGACTAGAGGTCTGAGTCCAGACAGTATGTTATTATTGTTGACTAGAGGTCTGAGTCCATACAGTATGTTATTGACTAGAGGTCTGAGTCCATACAGTATGTTGTTATTGTTGACTAGAGGTCTGAGTCAATACAGTATGTTATTGACTAGAGGTCTGAGTCCATACAGTATGTTGTTATTGTTGACTAGAGGTCTGAGTCCATATAGTATGTTATTATTGTTGACTAGAGGTCTGAGTCCATACAGTATGTTGTTGACTAGAGGTCTGAGTCCATACAGTATGTTATTATTGTTGACTAGAGGTCTGGGTCAATACAGTATGTTATTGACTAGAGGTCTGAGTCCATACAGTATGTTATTATTGTTGACTAGAGGTCTGAGTCCATACAGTATGTTATTATTGTTGACTAGAGGTCTGAGTCAATACAGTATGTTATTGACTAGAGGTCTGAGTCCATACAGTATGTTGTTGACTAGAGGTCTGAGTCCATACAGTATGTTATTGACTAGAGGTCTGAGTCCATACAGTATGTTGTTGACTAGAGGTCTGAGTCCATACAGTATGTTGTTGACTAGAGGTCTGAGTCAATACAGTATGTTATTGACTAGAGGTCTGAGCCCATACAGTATGTTGTTGACTCGAGGTCTGAGTCCATACAGTATGTTATTATTGTTGACTAGAGTTCTGAGTCAATACAGTATGTTATTGACTAGAGGTCTGAGTCCATACAGTATGTTATTATTGTTGACTAGAGGTCTGAGTCCATACAGTATGTTATTATTGTTGAATAGAGGTCTGAGTCCAGACAGTATGTTATTATTGTTGACTAGAGGTCTGAGTCCATACAGTATGTTATTATTGTTGACTAGAGTTCTGAGTCCATACAGTATGTTGTTGACTAGAGGTCTGAGTCCATACAGTATGTTATTATTGTTGACTAGAGGTCTGAGTCCATACAGTATGTTATTATTGTTGACTAGAGGTCTGAGTCAATACAGTATGTTGTTATTGTTGACTAGAGGTCTGAGTCCATACAGTATGTTATTATTGTTGACTAGAGGTCTGAGTCAATACAGTATGTTATTGTTGACTAGAGGTCTGAGTCCAGACAGTATGTTGTTATTGTTGACTAGAGGTCTGAGTCCATACAGTATGTTATTATTGTTGACTAGAGGTCTGAGTCAATACAGTATGTTATTGTTGACTAGAGGTCTGAGTCCAGACAGTATGTTATTATTGTTGACTAGAGGTCTGAGTCCAGACAGTATGTTATTATTGTTGACTAGAGGTCTGAGTCCATACAGTATGTTATTGACTAGAGGTCTGAGTCCAGACAGTATGTTATTATTGTTGACTAGAGGTCTGAGTCCATACAGTATGTTGTTGACTAGAGGTCTGAGTCCATACAGTATGTTATTATTGTTGACTAGAGTTCTGAGTCCATACAGTATGTTGTTGACTAGAGGTCTGAGTCCATACAGTATGTTATTATTGTTGACTAGAGGTCTGAGTCCATACAGTATGTTATTATTGTTGACTAGAGGTCTGAGTCCATACAGTATGTTATTGTTGACTAGAGGTCTGAGTCCATACAGTATGTTATTATTGTTGACTAGAGGTCTGAGTCCATACAGTATGTTATTGTTGACTAGAGGTCTGAGTCCAGACAGTATGTTATTGATTGTTGACCCATACAGTATGGTCTGAGTCCATACAGTATGTTATTATTGTTGACTAGAGGTCTGAGTCAATACAGTATGTTATTGACTAGAGGTCTGAGTCCAGACAGTATGTTATTATTGTTGACTAGAGGTCTGAGTCCATACAGTATGTTATTATTGTTGAATAGAGGTCTGAGTCCAGACAGTATGTTATTGTTGACTAGAGGTCTGAGTCCATACAGTATGTTATTATTGTTGACTAGAGTTCTGAGTCCATACAGTATGTTGTTGACTAGAGGTCTGAGTCCATACAGTATGTTATTATTGTTGACTAGAGGTCTGAGTCCATACAGTATGTTATTGACTAGAGGTCTGAGTCCATACAGTATGTTGTTATTGTTGACTAGAGGTCTGAGTCCATACAGTATGTTATTATTGTTGACTAGAGGTCTGAGTCAATACAGTATGTTATTGTTGACTAGAGGTCTGAGTCCAGACAGTATGTTATTGACTAGAGGTCTGAGTCCATACAGTATGTTATTATTGTTGACTAGAGGTCTGAGTCAATACAGTATGTTATTATTGTTGACTAGAGGTCTGAGTCCATACAGTATGTTATTGACTAGAGGTCTGAGTCCAGACAGTATGTTATTATTGTTGACTAGAGGTCTGAGTCCATACAGTATGTTGTTGACTAGAGGTCTGAGTCCATACAGTATGTTATTATTGTTGACTAGAGGTCTGAGTCCATACAGTATGTTATTGACTAGAGGTCTGAGTCCATACAGTATGTTATTATTGTTGACTAGAGGTCTGAGTCCATACAGTATGTTATTATTGTTGACTAGAGGTCTGAGTCCATACAGTATGTTATTGACTAGAGGTCTGAGTCCATACAGTATGTTATTATTGTTGACTAGAGATCTGAGTCCAGACAGTATGTTATTATTGTTGACTAGAGGTCTGAGTCCATACAGTATGTTATTGACTAGAGGTCTGAGTCCATACAGTATGTTATTATTGTTGACTAGAGGTCTGAGTCCATACAGTATGTTATTATTGTTGACTAGAGGTCTGAGTCCATACAGTATGTTATTGACTAGAGGTCTGAGTCCAGACAGTATGTTATTATTGTTGACTAGAGGTCTGAGTCCATACAGTATGTTATTGACTAGAGGTCTGAGTCCATACAGTATGTTATTATTGTTGACTAGAGGTCTGAGTCCATACAGTATGTTATTGACTAGAGGTCTGAGTCCATACAGTATGTTATTATTGTTGACTAGAGGTCTGAGTCCATACAGTATGTTATTATTGTTGACTAGAGGTCTGAGTCTATACAGTATGTTATTGACTAGAGGTCTGAGTCCATACAGTATGTTATTATTGTTGACTAGAGATCTGAGTCCAGACAGTATGTTATTATTGTTGACTAGAGGTCTGAGTCCATACAGTATGTTATTGACTAGAGGTCTGAGTCCATACAGTATGTTATTATTGTTGACTAGAGGTCTGAGTCCATACAGTATGTTATTATTGTTGACTAGAGGTCTGAGTCCATACAGTATGTTATTGACTAGAGGTCTGAGTCCAGACAGTATGTTATTATTGTTGACTAGAGGTCTGAGTCCATACAGTATGTTATTGACTAGAGGTCTGAGTCCATACAGTATGTTATTATTGTTGACTAGAGGTCTGAGTCCATACAGTATGTTATTGACTAGAGGTCTGAGTCCATACAGTATGTTATTATTGTTGACTAGAGGTCTGAGTCCAGACAGTATGTTATTATTGTTGACTAGAGGTCTGAGTCCATACAGTATGTTATTATTGTTGACTAGAGGTCTGAGTCAATACAGTATGTTATTATTGTTGACTAGAGGTCTGAGTCCATACAGTATGTTATTATTGTTGACTAGAGGTCTGAGTCCATACAGTATGTTATTATTGTTGACTAGAGGTCTGAGTCCATACAGTATGTTATTGTTGACTAGAGGTCTGAGTCCATACAGTATGTTATTATTGTTGACTAGAGGTCTGAGTCCATACAGTATGTTATTATTGTTGACTAGAGGTCTGAGTCCATACAGTATGTTATTGACTAGAGGTCTGAGTCCATACAGTATGTTATTATTGTTGACTAGAGGTCTGAGTCCATACAGTATGTTATTATTGTTGACTAGAGGTCTGAGTCCATACAGTATGTTATTATTGTTGACTAGAGGTCTGAGTCCATACAGTATGTTATTATTGTTGACTAGAGGTCTGAGTCCATACAGTATGTTATTGTTGTTGACTAGAGGTCTGAGTCCATACAGTATGTTATTATTGTTGACTAGAGGTCTGAGTCCATACAGTATGTTATTATTGTTGACTAGAGGTCTGAGTCCATACAGTATGTTATTGTTGTTGACTAGAGGTCTGAGTCCATACAGTATGTTATTGACTAGAGGTCTGAGTCCATACAGTATGTTATTATTGTTGACTAGAGGTCTGAGTCCATACAGTATGTTGTTGACTAGAGGTCTGAGTCCATACAGTATGTTATTATTGTTGACTAGAGGTCTGAGTCCATACAGTATGTTATTATTGTTGACTAGAGGTCTGAGTCCATACAGTATGTTATTGACTAGAGGTCTGAGTCCATACAGTATGTTATTGACTAGAGGTCTGAGTCCATACAGTATGTTGTTGACTAGAGGTCTGAGTCCATACAGTATGTTATTATTGTTGACTAGAGGTCTGAGTCCATACAGTATGTTATTATTGTTGACTAGAGGTCTGAGTCCATACAGTATGTTATTATTGTTGACTAGAGGTCTGAGTCCATACAGTATGTTATTATTGTTGACTAGAGGTCTGAGTCCATACAGTATGTTATTATTGTTGACTAGAGGTCTGAGTCCATACAGTATGTTATTATTGTTGACTAGAGGTCTGAGTCCATACAGTATGTTATTGACTAGAGGTCTGAGTCCATACAGTATGTTATTGACTAGAGGTCTGAGTCCATACAGTATGTTATTGTTGACTAGAGGTCTGAGTCCATACAGTATGTTATTATTGACTAGAGGTCTGAGTCCATACAGTATGTTATTATTGACTAGAGGTCTGAGTCCATACAGTATGTTATTGTTGACTAGAGGTCTGAGTCCATACAGTATGTTATTATTGTTGACTAGAGGTCTGAGTCCATACAATATGTTATTATTGTTGACTAGAGGTCTGAGTCCATACAGTATGTTATTGTTGACTAGAGGTCTGAGTCCATACAGTATGTTATTGACTAGAGGTCTGAGTCCATACAGTATGTTATTATTGTTGACTAGAGGTCTGAGTCCATACAGTATGTTATTGACTAGAGGTCTGAGTCCATACAGTATGTTATTGACTAGAGGTCTGAGTCCATACAGTATGTTATTGACTAGAGGTCTGAGTCCATACAGTATGTTATTATTGTTGACTAGAGGTCTGAGTCCATACAGTATGTTATTATTGTTGACTAGAGGTCTGAGTCCATACAGTATGTTATTGACTAGAGGTCTGAGTCCATACAGTATGTTATTATTGTTGACTAGAGGTCTGAGTCCATACAGTATGTTATTGTTGTTGACTAGAGGTCTGAGTCCATACAGTATGTTATTGACTAGAGGTCTGAGTCCATACAGTATGTTATTATTGTTGACTAGAGGTCTGAGTCCATACAGTATGTTATTATTGTTGACTAGAGGTCTGAGTCCATACAGTATGTTATTGACTAGAGGTCTGAGTCCATACAGTATGTTGTTGACTAGAGGTCTGAGTCCATACAGTATGTTATTATTGTTGACTAGAGGTCTGAGTCAATACAGTATGTTATTGACTAGAGGTCTGAGTCCATACAGTATGTTATTATTGTTGACTAGAGGTCTGAGTCCATACAGTATGTTATTATTGTTGACTAGAGGTCTGAGTCCATACAGTATGTTATTGTTGACTAGAGGTCTGAGTCCATACAGTATGTTATTATTGTTGACTAGAGGTCTGAGTCCATACAGTATGTTATTGACTAGAGGTCTGAGTCCATACAGTATGTTATTGTTGTTGACTAGAGGTCTGAGTCCATACAGTATGTTATTGACTAGAGGTCTGAGTCCATACAGTATGTTATTATTGTTGACTAGAGGTCTGAGTCCATACAGTATGTTATTGTTGTTGACTAGAGGTCTGAGTCCATACAGTATGTTATTGACTAGAGATCTGAGTCCATACAGTATGTTGTTATTGTTGACTAGAGGTCTGAGTCCATACAGTATGTTATTGTTGTTGACTAGAGGTCTGAGTCCATACAGTATGTTGTTGACTAGAGATCTGAGTCCATACAGTATGTTATTATTGTTGACTAGAGGTCTGAGTCCATACAGTATGTTATTGTTGTTGACTAGAGGTCTGAGTCCATACAGTATGTTGTTGACTAGAGATCTGAGTCCATACAGTATGTTATTATTATTGACTAGAGGTCTGAGTCCATACAGTATGTTATTATTGTTGACTAGAGGTCTGAGTCCATACAGTATGTTATTATTGTTGACTAGAGGTCTGAGTCCATACAGTATGTTATTATTGTTGACTAGAGGTCTGAGTCCATACAGTATGTTATTGACTAGAGGTCTGAGTCCATACAGTATGTTATTATTGTTGACTAGAGGTCTGAGTCCATACAGTATGTTATTATTGTTGACTAGAGGTCTGAGTCCATACAGTATGTTATTGACTAGAGGTCTGAGTCCATACAGTATGTTATTATTGTTGACTAGAGGTCTGAGTCCATACAGTATGTTATTATTGTTGACTAGAGGTCTGAGTCCATACAGTATGTTATTGACTAGAGGTCTGAGTCCATACAGTATGTTATTATTGTTGACTAGAGGTCTGAGTCCATACAGTATGTTATTGACTAGAGGTCTGAGTCCATACAGTATGTTATTGACTAGAGGTCTGAGTCCATACAGTATGTTATTGACTAGAGGTCTGAGTCCATACAGTATGTTATTATTGTTGACTAGAGGTCTGAGTCCATACAGTATGTTATTATTGTTGACTAGAGGTCTGAGTCCATACAGTATGTTATTGACTTCTGAGTCCATACAGTATGTTGTTATTGTTGACTAGAGGTCTGAGTCCATACAGTATGTTATTATTGTTGACTAGAGGTCTGAGTCCATACAGTATGTTATTGACTAGAGGTCTGAGTCCATACAGTATGTTATTATTGTTGACTAGAGGTCTGAGTCCATACAGTATGTTATTATTGTTGACTAGAGGTCTGAGTCCATACAGTATGTTATTGACTAGAGGTCTGAGTCCATACAGTATGTTATTATTGTTGACTAGAGGTCTGAGTCCATACAGTATGTTATTATTGTTGACTAGAGGTCTGAGTCCATACAGTATGTTATTATTGTTGACTAGAGGTCTGTGTCCATACAGTATGTTGTTGACTAGAGGTCTGAGTCCATACAGTATGTTATTGTTGACTAGAGGTCTGAGTCCATACAGTATGTTGTTGACTAGAGGTCTGAGTCCAGACAGTATGTTATTATTGTTGACTAGAGGTCTGAGTCCATACAGTATGTTATTATTGTTGACTAGAGGTCTGAGTCCATACAGTATGTTATTATTGTTGACTAGAGGTCTGAGTCCATACAGTATGTTATTATTGTTGACTAGAGGTCTGAGTCCATACAGTATGTTATTATTGTTGACTAGAGGTCTGAGTCCATACAGTATGTTATTATTGTTGACTAGAGGTCTGAGTCCATACAGTATGTTATTATTGTTGACTAGAGGTCTGTGTCCATACAGTATGTTGTTGACTAGAGGTCTGAGTCCATACAGTATGTTATTGACTAGAGGTCTGAGTCCATACAGTATGTTGTTGACTAGAGGTCTGAGTCCATACGGTATGTTGTTGACTAGAGGTCTGAGTCCATACAGTATGTTGTTGACTAGAGGTCTGAGTCCAGACAGTATGTTATTATTGTTGACTAGAGGTCTGAGTCCATACAGTATGTTATTATTGTTGACTAGAGGTCTGAGTCCATACAGTATGTTATTATTGTTGACTAGAGGTCTGAGTCCATACAGTATGTTATTATTGTTGACTAGAGGTCTGAGTCCATACAGTATGTTATTGACTAGAGGTCTGAGTCCATACAGTATGTTATTATTGTTGACTAGAGGTCTGAGTCCATACAGTATGTTGTTGACTAGAGGTCTGAGTCCATACAGTATGTTATTATTGTTGACTAGAGGTCTAAGTCCATACAGTATGTTATTATTGTTGACTAGAGGTCTGAGTCCATACAGTATGTTGTTGACTAGAGGTCTGAGTCCATACAGTATGTTATTGACTAGAGGTCTGAGTCCATACAGTATGTTGTTGACTAGAGGTCTGAGTCCATACAGTATGTTATTATTGTTGACTAGAGGTCTGAGTCCATACAGTATGTTATTATTGTTGACTAGAGGTCTGAGTCCATACATTATGTTATTATTGTTGACTAGAGGTCTGAGTCCATACAGTATGTTATTATTGTTGACTAGAGGTCTGAGTCCATACAGTATGTTATTATTGTTGACTAGAGGTCTGAGTCCATACAGTATGTTATTATTGTTGACTAGAGGTCTGAGTCCATACAGTATGTTATTATTGTTGACTAGAGGTCTGAGTCCATACGGTATGTTATTGACTAGAGGTCTGAGTCCATACAATATGTTATTATTGTTGACTAGAGGTCTGTGTCCATACAGTATGTTATTATTGACTAGAGGTCTGAGTCCATACAGTATGTTATTGTTGACTAGAGGTCTGATTCCATACAGTATGCTATTATTGTTGACTAGAGGTCTGAGTCCATACAGCGTACCAGGTTATTCTTTGCAGTATTATAAGTGTTAACTGAAATGTACACACACACACACACACACACACACACACACACACACACACACACACACACACACACACACACACACACACACACACACACACACACACACACACACACACACACACACACACACACACACACACACACACACACACACACAGGAGGTTGGTGGCAGGAGGGGCTCATGCTAACTGCTGGAGCGGAATGGTATCAAAATGGTTTCCGTGGTCTCCATGGTTTCCATGTGATTGATGCCATTCCATTCGCTTTGTTCCAGCCATTATTATGAGCTCGTCCTCCCCTCAGCAGCCTCCACTGATTCACTTCACACACACATTTTGCTTAGGTGTCTTTAGTATCTAAAAGCAGTAGTGATGAGCAGATACGACCAGTGAGAATGAGCTAATGTACTACATTCATTAGTGCCACATTATTACCTAGGACCCAGAGACTCAGTGCAACATATTTAACTACTGTACAGATGTAGGATCTTAATTTGAGCCAGTTTGCTACAGCAGGGAACTAATCCTGCGGCAACAGGAAATGTTAATTATTATGTGGATCATAATTAAATGGACATTTTTGTAGTGGTTGATACATTTTTTGTAAGGAAAAAAATCAAGTCTGAAATTTCTAAGTGGAAATTAAAAATGCCAGAAGCCGTTTTAAACCTCAATTACTAAAGTTTTTAATTTCCTGCATTGCAAGAAAGTTATCCTGAGACAGGGTGATCAAATTAAGATCCTGCATCTGTATGCTCACCAGTTCACTGCACCTTTAGATTTAAAAAGGGTTCAAAAAAATAATTATTTCGGCTGCCTCCATAAGAAAACCCCTTTGGGTTCCAAGTAGAACTCCTTTGGGTTCCAAGTAGAATCCCTTTGGGTTCCAAGTAGAACCCTTTTTGATTCCAAGTAGAACCCTTTTTAAGGTTCCAAGTACAGACCTTTTGGGTTCCAGGTAGAGCTCTACCTTGAACCAAAAAATGTTTTTTTGAAAGAGTTCTCCTACTGGTACAGCCAAAGAACCCTTTTAGATTATAGAGAGAAATATACATATATATATATATATATATATATATATATATATATATATATATTTTTATTTAGAAGAGTGCACTCCATCCCTCTCTAAGCACCGACTTGGATGGAACAGTGTTGTTGATGAAACTAGGAGGAGGTAAATGTGTTACGAACAGACCTGGGTTCAAATAATATTTGGAATGAGTTTACTTGACCAACTGAATTAAATGGTATAGTCCCAAAAGGGCAAATCTCACCGATATGGCACTCCCGGCAGACTCAATCAAATCTCACCGATATGGCACTCCAGGCAGACTCAATCAAACGTTCAACATATTTTGAAAGATTTCAATCGAATTTGAACCCAGATCTGGTTAGGAAGACTTCAGAAGCTTTTATCTTCATAGGTGTAGGGATCTGTTTCTTTGAGGTTGATTGAAGAACATAATATGAAATCATCCCCAAACCCCTTTAACACTGCAATTTGACACAATAACCGTAAATACATATATACCAGACTGTAATGCTGTACATCTGAGATTCTAAAACAAAAGAGAAAGATAACTGAGCGCCTCTAACCATTCAGATTCATCACAACATATTACTAATAGTCATACTTCAGCTTCAAGGTGAAAAAAAACAACAACAAAACAAACCTCTTTACAACTGAGATTCTAAAACAAAAGAGAAAGATAACTCCCAGTAGCTACCGGTGATCTAGAGCGAAGGGTCTCTGATTATAACAAGACCCACAGTTCTGTACACAGCATCTTCACATACATGACTATATCCTACATCAGAGCATTTTATATTCACCGCTAAAATCTGTTGGTCTATTTTCCTGCTCTATTCCTCTTTCCTTTAGTTCTAGACGTGGGTTTCGACCCACAGTAACAGCAGTCAACTTCATCCCGTGGCTGTCATAGGTCTCCATGGTGTTACCCCACCTATTCACAGGCTGTCCATCCTCCTCATTGACTGATGCAGCTGTCCGTCAATTCCCCCGGTCCAATCATCAAGCCTTGGCCTCCAGCATCTCCAGGAAGAGTTTGTGCATGGGCACTTTTCCCTGCACCTTGATGCTGTAGAAGTGCTGCACGGCCTTGGCGGCGGTCTGACGGAGCAAGGGAAGGGTCATCAGCAGCTTTCCTGTCCGCCGAGGGTCCTCCGTGTTGTGGGCACCTTCTAAGTCCTGCAAGGCCTCATGGAGAGAGTCCTGGAGCCTCTGAACAGCCTCTACATCCTCTATATGCATGGAGTCTATAAGGAGGTAGAGGAGGAGAGAAGGAGGGACGGTGGGAGAGGTGGGAAGGGAGGCAGGAAGGGAGGGGGAGGGAAAGGAGAAACTTTAGTTGTCTTTTATTTAATACCAACAAAAAGCAGCTCGCGAAAAAATCGTGGTTAATCACGGGACTTAATAAATGCCTGTGCTTGGCCAGGACTCCAGGGAGAGTATGGCTCGGCTGCATGAATAGAAATACCTTGTGGATAGGCAGGGAAAAATATTCATTTCTCTGTATACTGTACCATATCTACATATCTACTAATGCATTAGTGTGTGTGTGCATTAGCAGGGTATCGTTCAAGTGACGGATAGCGTCAGATGGCCCTGATTTCCTTAAGAGAAACCAGTCCCCTTATAGACAAACACTCTCGGATAAAAGCAGCCTGAACTGAAACGCACAGCGAACCTCCACTTCATATGAAGTCTGCTTAGTCCAAAATGCAATCACATGTTGGCTAGTGGATTTCCCGGTTAGGGATAACGCTGTTTGAAAGTGCATTTGATTTGCACAGCAGCATGTCCTGACTGGATCGAGTTGACACTTGAAATGCAGTGGAACTGGTCTGGTTCTGTGAACTGGGTAATGTTTAGAACACAGGACAACATAACCTTTCATGAGAGACACAAAATGGGACTGCCTGTTTATATATCAACGGATGAGTCACCACGGGGACTGCCTGTTTATAAATCACCGGATGAGTCACCACGGGACTGCCTGTTTATAAATCAACGGATGAGTCACCACGGGACTGCCTGTTTATATATCAACGGATGAGTCACCACGGGACTGACTGTTTATAAATCAACGGATGAGTCACCACGGGACTGCCTGTTTATATATCAACGGATGAGTCACCATGGGGACTGCCTGTTTATATATCAACGGATGATTCACCACGGGACTGCCTGTTTATATATCAACGGATGAGTCACCACGGGGACTGCCTGTTTATATATCAACGGATGAGTCACCATGGGCCTGCCTGTTTATACATCAACGGATGAGTCACCACGGGACTGCCTGTTTATATATCAACGGATGAGTCACCACGGGACTGCCTGTTTATATATCAACGGATGAGTCACCACGGGACTGCCTGTTTATACATCAACGGATGAGTCACCACGGGACTGCCTGTTTATATATCAACGGATGATTCACCACGGGACTGCCTGTTTATACATCAACGGATGAGTCACCATGGGACTGCCTGTTTATATATCAACGGATGAGTCACCATGGGACTGCCTGTTTATATATCAACGGATGATTCACCACGGGACTGCCTGTTTATATATCAACGGATGAGTCACCACGGGACTGCCTGTTTATATATCAACGGATGAGTCACCACGGGACTGCCTGTTTATAAATCAACGGATGAGTCACCACGGGACTGCCTGTTTATATATCAACGGATGAGTCACCATGGGACTGCCTGTTTATAAATCAACGGATGAGTCACCACGGGACTGCCTGTTTATATATCAACGGATGAGTCACCACGGGACTGCCTGTTTATATATCAACGGATGAGTCACCATGGGACTGCCTGTTTATATATCACATGAGTCACCATGGGACTGCCTGTTTATATATCAACGGATGAGTCACCACGGGACTGCCTGTTTATATTTACATTTACATTTACATATATATCAACGGATGAGTCACCACGGGACTGCCTGTTTATATATCAACGGATGAGTCACCACGGGGACTGCCTGTTTATATATCAACGGATGAGTCACCATGGGACACAGTAAAAGAAGAGAAGAAGAAGAAAATGAGGCAGAAGAAAGTAAAGGGTTAATTATGTTCCTAACTCACTGATTGAGTGTCTCTTACCAGGCAGCTAGCCGTTTTCACACACACACACACACACACACACACACACACACACACACACACACACACACACACACACACACACACACACACACACACACACACACACACACACACACACACACACACACACACACACACACACACACACACACACACACACACACACACACACACATTCTGTATAAATTATCTTTCTATCTAGGGTAATTAACTGGCCTATGTGGACTACACATGTGTTCTGTTCCAGTCTTCATGTGATCCTCTACCTACTCCACTGAGCATGTGTGTGTGTGTGGTCCTATACTCCACTGAGCATGTGTGTGTGTGTGGTCCTCTACTCCACTGAGCATGTGTGTGTGTGGTCCTCTACTCCACTGAGCATGTGTGTGTGTGTGGTCCTCTACTCCACTGAGCATGTGTGTGTGTGTGGTCCTCTACTCCACTGAGCATGTGTGTGTGTGGTCCTCTACTCCACTGAGCATGTGTGTGTGTGTGGTCCTCTACTCCACTGAGCATGTGTGTGTGTGGTCCTCTACTCCACTGAGCATGTGTGTGTGTGTGGTCCTATACTCCACAGAGCATGTGTGTGTGTGTGGTCCTCTACTCCACTGAGCATGTGTGTGTGTGTGGTCCTCTACTCCACTGAGCATGTGTGTGTGTGTGGTCCTATACTCCACTGAGCATGTGTGTGTGTGTGGTCCTCTACTCCACTGAGCATGTGTGTGTGTGTGTGTCCTGTGTCCACTGAGCATGTTTGTGTGGTCTTATGCATGCACTGAGCATGTGTGTGTGTGTGCGCATGTGTGTGTGTGTGGTTGTGTGTGCATGTTTGTGTGGTTGTGTGTGCATGTGTGTGCATGTGTGTGTGTGGTTGTGTGTGCATGTGTGTGTGTGTGGTTGTGTGTGTGTGTGTGTGGTCCTGTACTCCGCTGCGTATGTGTGTGCGCTGTGTGTGTGTGTGGTTGTGTGTGCATAGGTGTGTGTGTGTGTGTGCATGCATGCATGCGTGTGTATGTGTGTGTGTGTATGTGTGGTTGTGTGTGCATGCATGCGTGTGTGTGTGTGTGTATGTGTGGTTGTGTGTGCATGCATGCGTGTGTGTTTGTGTTCAGTGTGTGAAGGGCGTAATGCAAAACTAACTTTGAAGAAACAATTTCAATGTAATCCATCAGCTGGCTGGAGTAGATCCCATCGATACTGAGCTAATTACTAAATCAATGGCCATGATTTTCCACAGCTGTCACACAAACACACACCTACAGCACCATATTTCTGTGAGACAGTGTTCAAATGCCTCTCAGCTGGCTGGGCCTCAGCTGGCCGGGCCTCTCAGCTGGCCGGGCCTCTCAGCTTCTCTGAACCCCTTCTACCAACCACTCTATACCTCTCTCCATCTCTTTCTGTTGTACCTCTCTCCATCTCCATCCCTTTCTCTTTCTGTTGTACCTCTCTCCATCTCTTTCTCTTTCTGTTATACCTCTCTCCATCCCTTTCTCTTTCTGTTATACCTCTCTCCATCTCTTTCTCTTTCTGTTGTACCTCTCTCCATCTCTTTCTGTTGTACCTCTCTCCATCCCTATCCCTTTCTGTTGTACCTCTCTCCATCTCTTTCTGTTATACCTCTCTCCATCTCTTTCTGTTATACCTCTCTCCATCCCTTTCTCTTTCTGTTGTACCTCTCTCCATCTCTTTCTGTTATACCTCTCTCCATCCCTTTCTCTTCTGTTGTACCTCTCTCCATCTCTTTCTGTTATACCTCTCTCTTTCTGTTATACCTCCCATCCCTTTCTTTCTGTTATACCTCTCTCCATCCCTCTTTCCATCCCTTTCTGTTATACCTCTCTCCATCCCTTACTCTTTCTGTTGTACCTCTCTCCATCTCTTTCTGTTATACCTTTCCATCTTTTCTGTTATACCTCTCTCCATCTCTTTCTGTTATACCTCTCTCCATCTCCATCCCTTCCATCTCTTTCTGTTATACCTCTCTCCATCTCTTTCTGTTATACCTCTCTCCATCTCTTTCTGTTATACCTCTCTCCATCCCTTTCTCTTTCTGTTGTACCTCTCTCCATCTCTTTCTGTTATACCTCTCTCCATCCACATCTCTTTCTGTTATACCTCTCTCCATCCCTTTCTCTTTCTGTTGTACCTCTCTCCATCTCTTTCTGTTATACCTCTCTCCATCTCTTTCTGTTATACCTCTCTCCATCTCTTTCTCTTTCTGTTATACCTCTCTCCATCCCTTTCTTTCTGTTATACCTCTCTCCATCCCTTTCTGTTGTACCTCTCTCCATCCCTTTCTCTTTCTGTTGTACCTCTCTCCATCCCTTTCTGTTGTACCTCTCTCCATCCCTCCATCTGTTGTACCTCTCTCCATCTTTTCTGTTATACCTCTCCCCATCTCTTTCTCTTTCTGTTATACCTCTCCATCCTTTCTCTTCTGTTATACCTCTCTCCATCTCTTTCTCTTCTGTTGTACCTCTCACCATCTTTTTCTGTTATACCTCTCTCCATCTCTTTCTGTTATACCTCTTCCATCCCTTTCTGTTATACCTCTCTCCATCTCTTTCTGTTACACCTCTCTCCATCTCTTTCTGTTATCCCTTTCTCTTTCTGTTATACCTCTCTCCATCTCTTTTCTGTTATACCTCTCTCCATCTCTTTCTGTTATACCTCTCTCCATCTCTTTTCTGTTATACCTCTCCATCTCTTTCTGTTATACCTCTCTCCATCTCTTTCTGTTATACCTCTCCATCCCTTTCTCTTTCTGTTGTACCTCTCCATCTCCATCTCTTTCTGTTATACCTCTCTCCATCCCTCTTTTCTGTTATACCTCTCTCCATCCCTTTCTCTTTCTGTTATACCTCTCTCCATCCCTTTCTGTTATACCTCTCTCCATCCCTTTCTGTTATACCCATCTCTTTCTGTTATACCTCTCCTTCTCTTTCTGTTATACCTCTCTCCATCTCTTTCTGTTATACCTCTCTCCATCCCTTTCTCTTTCTGTTATACCTCTCTCCATCTCTTTCTGTTATACCTCTCTCCATCTCTTTCTGTTATACCTCTCTCCATCTCTTTCTCTTTCTGTTGTACCTCTCTCCATCTCTTTCTGTTATACCTCTCTCCATCTCTTTCTGTTATACCTCTCTCCATCTCTTTCTGTTGTACCTCTCTCCATCTCTTTCTGTTATACCTCTCTCCATCCCTTTCTCTTTCTGTTGTACCTCTCTCCATCTCTTTCTGTTATACCTCTCTCCATCTCTTTCTCTTTCTGTTATACCTCTCTCCATCTCTTTCTGTTGTACCTCTCTCCATCTCCATCCCTTTCTCTTTCTGTTGTACCTCTCTCCATCTCTTTCTCTTTCTGTTATACCTCTCTCCATCCCTTTCTCTTTCTGTTATACCTCTCTCCATCTCTTTCTGTTATACCTCTTCCATCTCTTTCTGTATACCTCTCTCCATCTCTTTCTCTTTCTGTTATACCTCTCCATCCCATTTCTCTTTCTGTTGTACCTCTCTCCATCTCTTTCTGTTATACCTCTCTCCATCCCTTTCTCTTTCTGTTGTACCTCTCTCCATCTCTTTCTCTTGTACCTCTCTCCATCTCTTTCTGTTGTACCTCTCTCCATCTCTTTCTGTTATACCTCTCTCCATCTCTTTCTGTTATACCTCTCTCCATCTCTTTCTGTTATACCTCTCTCCATCTCTTTCTGTTGTACCTCTCTCCATCTCTTTCTGTTATACCTCTCTCCATCCCTTTCTTTCTGTTGTACCTCTCTCCATCTCTTTCTGTTATACCTCTCTCCATCTCTTTCTGTTATACCTCTCTCCATCTATTTCTGTTATACCTCTCTCCATCCCTTTCTTTCTGTTGTACCTCTCCATACCTTTCTGTTGTACTTCTCCATCTCTTTCTGTTATACCTCTCTCCATCCATTTCTTTCTGTTGTACCTCTCTCCATCCCTTTCTCTTTCTGTTATACCTCTCTCCATCTCTTTCTGTTATACCTCTCTCCATCTCTTTCTGTTATACCTCTCTCCATCTCTTTTTCTGTTATACCTCTCTCCATCTCCATCTCTTTCTGTTATACCTCTCTCCATCCCTTTCTCTTTCTGTTATACCTCTCTCCATCCCTTTCTCTTTCTGTTATACCTCTCTCCATCCCTTTCTGTTATACCTTCTCCATCCCTTTCTGTTATACCTCTCTCCATCTCTTTCTGTTATACCTCTCTCTTCTCTTTCTGTTATACCTCTCTCCATCTCTTTCTGTTATACCTCTCTCCATCTCTTTCTCTTTCTGTTATACCTCTCCCATCTCTTTCTGTTATACCTCTCTCCATCTCTTTCTGTTATACCTCTCTCCATCTCCATCTTTCTGTTATACCTCTCTCCATCTCTTTCTGTTATACCTCTCTCCATCTCTTTCTGTTATACCTCTCTCCATCTCTTTCTGTTGTACCTCTCTCCATCTCTTTCTGTTATACCTCTCTCCATCTCTTTCTCTTTCTGTTATACCTCTCTCCATCTCTTTCTGTTATACCTCTCTCCATCTCTTTCTCTTTCTGTTATACCTCTCTCCATCTCTTTCTGTTATACCTCTCTCCATCCCTTTCTCTTTCTGTTATACCTCTCTCCATCACTTTCTCTTTCTGTTGTACCTCTCTCCATCTCTTTCTGTTATACCTCTCTCCATCCCTTTCTCTTTCTGTTATACCTCTCTCCATCTCTTTCTGTTATACCTCTCTCCATCTCTTTCTGTTATACCTCTCTCCATCTCTTTCTCTTTCTGTTATACCTCTCTCCATCTCTTTCTGTTATACCTCTCTCCATCTCTTTCTGTTATACCTCTCTCCATCCCTTTCTCTTTCTGTTGTACCTCTCTCCATCTCTTTCTGTTATACCTCTCTCCATCTCTTTCTGTTGTATATCTCTTTCTGTTATACCATCTCTTTCTGTTATACCTCTCCATCTCTTTCTGTTATACCTCTCTCCATCTCTTTCTGTTATACCTCTCTCCATCTCTTTCTGTTATACCTCTCTCCATCCCTTTCTCTTTCTGTTGTACCTCTCTCCATCTCTTTCTGTTATACCTCTCTCCATCTCTTTCTGTTATACCTCTCTCCATCTATTTCTGTTATACCTCTCTCCATCTCTTTCTGTTGTACCTCTCTCCATCTCCATCCCTTTCTCTTTCTGTTGTACCTCTCTCCATCTCTTTCTCTTTCTGTTATACCTCTCTCCATCCCTTTCTCTTTCTGTTATACCTCTCTCCATCTCTTTCTCTTTCTGTTATACCTCTCTCCATCTCTTTCTGTTGTACCTCTCTCCATCTCCATCCCTTTCTCTTTCTGTTGTACCTCTCTCCATCTCTTTCTCTTTCTGTTATACCTCTCTCCATCCCTTTCTCTTTCTGTTATACCTCTCTCCATCTCTTTCTCTTTCTGTTGTACCTCTCTCCATCTCTTTCTGTTATACCTCTCTCCATCTCTTTCTCTTTCTGTTATACCTCTCTCCATCTCTTTCTGTTATACCTCTCTCCATCTCTTTCTGTTATACCTCTCTCCATCTCTTTCTTTTCTGTTATACCTCTCTCCATCCCTTTCTGTTATACCTCTCTCCATCCCTTTCTCTTTCTGTTGTACTTCTCTCCATATCTTTCTGTTATACCTCTCTCCATCCATTTCTCTTTCTGTTGTACCTCTCTCCATCCCTTTCTCTTTCTGTTATACCTCTCTCCATCTCTTTCTGTTATACCTCTCTCCATCTCCATCCTCTCTCCATCTCTTTCTGTTATACCTCTCTCCATCTCTTTCTCTTTCTGTTATACCTCTCTCCATCTCTTTCTGTTGTACCTCTCTCCATCTCTTTCTGTTATACCTCTCTCCATCTCTTTCTCTTTCTGTTATACCTCTCTCCATCCCTTTCTCTTTCTGTTATACCTCTCTCCATCTCTTTCTCTTTCTGTTATACCTCTCTCCATCCCTTTCTCTTTCTGTTGTACCTCTCTCCATCCCTTTCTCTTTCTGTTGTACCTCTCTCCATCCCTTTCTCTTTCTGTTGTACCTCTCTCCATCCCTTTCTCTTTCTGTTGTACCTCTCTCCATCCCTTTCTCTTTCTGTTGTACCTCTCTCCCTCCCAGGAGAAAAAAAATCCTCCAAACAGTCATTGATTAGTAAGGGGACAGGACCCTCCAAACAGTCATTGATTAGTAAGGGGACAGGACCCTCCAAACAGTCATTGATTAGTAAGGGGACAAGCAAACTGTCGATAGGAGAGAGGCATCTTCACATGGAAACAAACAAGCCCCGTCGCTCCCCGATGCTCATTCCACTCCACTTAACACATTTCATTGACATACACTGTTTTCCTAATGAAATGCTAAATATATCTCCCTTGGCTGTGGAGAGCTGGCAGGAAGCTACTGTTATAGAGACAGAGAAAGATGAGAGAGAGAGAGAGAGAGAGAGAGAGAGAGAGAGAGAGAGAGAGAGAGAGAGAGAGAGAGAGAGAGAAAGAGAGAGAGAGAGGGGGGGGGGAAAAGAGGGGAGAAGAGAGAAAAGGAGGGGAGAAGAGAGAAA
The DNA here is from genome assembly GCF_023373465.1 of Oncorhynchus keta. Lineage (NCBI taxonomy): Eukaryota > Metazoa > Chordata > Actinopteri > Salmoniformes > Salmonidae > Oncorhynchus > Oncorhynchus keta. Next base: position 44,255,482 of record NC_068428.1, read on the forward strand.
AGGAGGGGAGAAGAGAGAAAAGGAGGGGAGGAGAGAGAAAAGGAGGGGAGAAGAGAGAAAAGGAGGGGAGGAGAGGGAAGGAGAGAGAGAAAGAAAGAGGGAGAGAGAAAAAGAGGGGAGGAGAGGGAGGGAGAGAGAGAAAGAAAGAGGGAGAGAGAAAAAGAGGGGAGGTGAGAGGGAGAGAGAAAAAGAGGGAGAGAGAAAAATAGGGGAGGAGAGAGAAAGGAAATAGAGAACACTGACAATCACACACAGACGCTATACACACACGTGCCTTCAGAAGAGGCGAGCACGCACACACACAGTGGCACAGCAGGGACATTTAATTAAACAGCCGTGTTGTTGACCCCTTTGTCCCCTCTTATCTCAGATCGTCTGTGTGGATGCGATTGCCCTCTGAGATTGGCGACATTTTGTTTTGTTTTAATTACATGTCAGCTACTTAGATTTACCAGAGATTGACCATTCAGACATACTCTAATGTCAATCTTTAAGGGGGACTGTTTCCTGTGTCTCCTATCAACAACAGGTGTTATGAGTCAGACATATTTCAGCAAATATAGTAATAATAATTTGTGCGCGTGTGTATGTTCGTGCATTTCTGACTGTGTCGGTCATCTGTGTCCGTACCTGAGTTAGCGAGGGCGATGGCCTTGAGCGTGACAAACTCCTCCTTCTCCACGCTCAGCTTCTTATAGCGTCGGACCAGAGGCAGAATGGCAACGTGCAGGTCCAGCAGGCCAGATAGACGAGCGTGCTCCTCATCCACCACATAGTCCTCAGCATACACCAGCTCCTCCTCACAGGCCAACGAGCGGAACACGATGCTCAGGACCAGGATCTCCATCCAGGCACTCTGCAGTAGACTCATCTGGTCTGCCAGAGACAGGCTGGAGAATCCTAGAGGAGGATAGGTCGGGTTTAGGCCTAATATATATATATATATATATATATATATATATATATATGGGTTTGCCTTATTGGCTCCATGTGGAGGGTGTTTGACTTTCATACCAGCATGTCGATTTTAGATCAAATACGCAATTGTAATTTTCCACATTTATTAGTTAAATCAAGGAGCTAGGTCACAAAGAAAATATAATTTCCAGCAAATTTGACACAGTTTACTAACGAACAAGGGGGGTAAAATATATATATTTTTACTCTGGGAATGTATCAGAGTCAGATCCCTAGAAACTCAGTTTGCAAAAACTGAACTATGATACACTGATTGTACAAAACATTAGGAACACCTTCCTCATATTGAGTTGCACCCCCTTTTGCCCTTAGAACAGACTCAATCTGTCCAGGGCATGGACTCTACAAGGTGTCTAAAGCGTTCCACAGGAATGCTGACCCATGTTGACTCCAATGCTTCTGGTGTCTGGGCAGGCCACTGCAGTAAGCTGAATTCACTGTCATGTTTGTGGAACTATCCCTGGACAAATCTAGCCTTGTGGCATAAAGGGCATCGTCCTGCAGAAAAAAAATATATTTGCAGATGGATAGACTGCTGACATGAAGTGATGCACCTGATTGGCTATGATGTTCAGATATTATGTTAAAACACGTTTATCAAGGGGCCCAATGTGTGCCATGAAAACACACCCCACCACCACCAGCCTACAATGTTGACATGCGGCATGATGGACGCATGTACTCCCTCGTCCTCCCATGTACTCCCTCGTCCTCCCATGTACTTCCTCGTCCTCCCATGTACTCCCTCGTCCTCCCATGTACTCCCTCGTCCTCCCATGTACTCCCTCGTCCTCCCATGTACTCCCTCGTCCTCCCATGTACTCCCTCGTCCTCTCATGTACTCCCTCGTCCTCCCATGTACTCCCTCATCCTCCCATGTACTCCCTCGTCCTCCCATGTACTCCCTCGTCCTCCCATGTACTCCCTCGTCCTCCCATGTACTCCCTCGTCCTCCCATGTACTCCCTCGTCCTCCCATGTACTCCCTCGTCCTCCCATGTACTCCCTCGTCCTCCCATGTACTCCCTCGTCCTCCCATGTACTCCCTCGTCCTCCCATGTACTCCCTCGTCCTCTCATGTACTCCCTCGTCCTCTCATGTACTCCCATGTACTCCCTCGTCCTCCCATGTACTCCCTCGTACTCCCATGTTCTCCCTCGTCCTCCCATGTACTCCCTCATCCTCCCATGTACTCCCTCGTCCTCCCATGTTCTCCCTTGTACTCCCTCGTCCTCCCATGTACTCCCTTGTCCTACCATGTACTCCCTCATCCTCCCATGTACTCCCTCGTCCTCCCATGTACTCCCTCGTCCTCCCATGTACTCCCTCGTCCTCCATCAGCGTGATTCATCAGACCGGGCTGAATGTTTTTCCAATTCTCCAGTGTTTTCGTTCCTCAGCCCTCTGTAATCGCAGTTTCTAGTCTTTCTCCTGAAAGAGGTGGAACTCTGTCAGGTCATCGGCTGCCGTACCCCATTCATGTTAAAGTACGACGAGTTGTGCATTATTTTACGGGTCTTTGGGCACCAATGTTGCACTGGACTGTCCAACTGTAGCCTGTCTGTTGCTCTGCACACTTCCTGTCAGCCTCCTTAATGTCCGCTTTCATTAATGCCCCATTTTCGACCATTGGCTGGATGTGCTTTTAGTGGTGGACCTTTCTTGATACAGAAAGTGTTGAGTGTGAAAAACCCAGCAGCGTTGCAGTTCTTGACACAGTCAAACCGGTGCACCTGGCACCTACTACCATTACCCCGTTCAATGGCACTTCAATCTTTGTCTTGTCCGTTCACCCTCTGAATGGCACACATACACAATCTCAATTGTCTCAAGGCTTTAAAATCATTCTTTCACTCGTCTCCTCCCTTTTCATCTACACTGATTTGAAGTGGATTTTAACAAGTGACGTCAATAACGGATCATAGCTTCCACCTGGATTCACCTGGTCAGTCTGCCATTCAAACAGCAGGTGTCCTTAATTAATATGTTTTCCCTAAGTGTGATACAAAGTCGGTTGAATCTTATTGAGAATTATGTACAGCTGTAATGACTGCCAATAGGTGCTTCAACAAAGGTTCTCTTTAACTTTGTTTCACTTTGAAAATGGTGGAGTAGATCTGTAGATTTATTTGATTTTATATAAATATATTGAATCCCCTAATTTTTAAAGATGATTATCGGTTTACAGGTATCGGATGATTGGATTATAGCTTTGTGTTACAGTTCGTTGATACAGTCAGTAAGTCTGCTGTAGATAAAGTAATAACACTGTAAAAGGACAACAAAATGTTTTGGTCTGATTCCAACTCTACAAATGTCAAGGCCATGGACCAGCACGGTTTCCAACTCATCTATACTCCGACCTTTGACCTCACTCTGCAGTCAGGTCGGTGAGCTCAAGCCCCCATGTGATCACGATCACACTGGTGTGATAATATGGCTTCTAAATCCCTCTTTTTAATTTTTTAAAATGTATTTATTTTTATGAATACTGTGTTTGAGCTACGGACTGCTGGGTTGTACCGTTGGATTAGTCCATTTCTTCTCAACAAAACCTCCGCAAAGACAGAACGGTTTGAGATACAAACTACTATGACTCATCTATGAAAAGCTGAGAGACTCTTCCGGAACACGCACGTGTCATCTTGTTTTGCTCTATGACCTCACAAAGCCACACGCACGCACGCACGCACGCACGCACGCACGCACGCACAGACACAGACACACATAAACGCACACAGACACAGACACACACACACACACACACACACACACACACACACACACACACACACACACACACACACACACACACACACACACACACACACACACACACACACACACACACACACACACACACACACACACACACACTCATTAGGGACATGGTTTGCTTCTCTTTTAATGCTCACAGCTCTCATTCCAGTTCATCTAATCTGTTGTGGCATTACATGTTATATATTTATTTATTTTTATTTATTTTACCTTTATTTTACTTGGCAAGTCAGTTAAGAACAAATTCTTATTTTCAATGACGGCCTTGGAACAGTGGGTTAACTGCCTGTTCAGGGGCAGAACGACAGATTTGTACCTTGTCAGCTCGGGGATTCGAATTTGCAACCTTTTGGTTACTAGTCCAACGCTCTAACCAATAGGCTACCCTGCCGACTCACAGTCACGGCCGGGTGCGACACAGCCTGGGATCAAACCCGGGTTTGTAGCGACGCCTCAAGCACTGCGATGTAGTGCCTTAGACCGCTGCGCCGCTCGGAAGGCCCCTTCAATGCACTTATTAATGAAGCCGGTGACTGATGTAGTAAACTCCTCAATGTCATCGGATGGATCCTGGGACATATTCCAGACTGTGCTGTCGAAACAGATAGCCAGCCCTGATAGATAACAGTTCTCTCTCATAGAGCCCTGATAGATAACAGTTCTCTCTCATAGAGCCCTGATAGATAACAGTTCTCTCTCATAGAGCCCTGATAGATAACAGTTCTCTCTCATAGAGCCCTGATAGATAACAGTTCTCTCTCATAGAGCCCTGATAGATAACAGTTCTCTCTCATAGAGCCCTGATAGATAACAGTTCTCTCGCATAGAGCCCTGATAGATAACAGTTCTCTCTCATAGAGCCCTGATAGATAACAGTTCTCTCTCATAGAGCCCTGATAGATAACAGTTCTCTCTCATAGAGCCCTGATAGATAACAGTTCTCTCTCATAGAGCCCTGATAGATAACAGTTCTCTCTCATAGAGCCCTGATAGATAACAGTTCTCTCTCATAGAGCCCTGATAGATAACAGTTCTCTCTCATAGAGCCCTGATAGATAACAGTTCTCTCTCATAGAGCCCTGATAGATAACAGTTCTCTCGCATAGAGCCCTGATAGATAACAGTTCTCTCTCATAGAGCCCTGATAGATAACAGTTCTCTCTCATAGAGCCCTGATAGATAACAGTTCTCTCTCATAGAGTCCTGATAGATAACAGTTCTCTCTCATAGAGCCCTGATAGATAACAGTTCTCTCTCATAGAGCCCTGATAGATAACAGTTCTCTCTCATAGAGCCCTGATAGATAACAGTTCTCTCTCATAGAGCCCTGATAGATAACAGTTCTCTCTCATAGAGCCCTGATAGATAACAGTTCTCTCTCATAGAGCCCTGATAGATAACAGTTCTCTCTCATAGAGCCCTGATAGATAACAGTTCTCTCTCATAGAGCCCTGATAGATAACAGTTCTCTCTCATAGAGCCCTGATAGATAACAGTTCTCTCTCATAGATACCTGTTACCTGTCTGTTAATGATACCTGTTACCTGTCTGTTAATGATACCTGTTACCTGTCTGTCAATGATACCTGTTACCTGCCTGTTAATGATACCTGTTACCTGTCTATTAATGATACCTGTTACCTATCTGTTAATGATACCTGTTACCTGTCTATTAATGATACCTGTTACCTGTCTGTTAATGATACCTGTTACCTGTCTGTTAATGATACCTGTTACCTGTCTATTAATGATACCTGTTACCTGTCTGTTAATGATACCTGTTACCTGTCTGTTAATGATACCTGTTCCCTGTCTGTTAATGATACCTGTTACCTGTCTATTAATGATACCTGTTACCTGTCTGTTAATGATACCTGTTACCTGTCTGTTAATGATACCTGTTACCTGTCTATTAATGATACCTGTTACCTGTCTGTTAATGATACCTGTTACCTGTCTGTTAATGATACCTGTTACCTCTCTGTTAATGATACCTGTTACCTGTCTGTTAATGATACCTGTTACCTGTCTGTTAATGATACCTGTTACCTGCCTGTTAATGATACCTGTTACCTGTCTGTTAATGATACC
>NC_068428.1:44266326-44316863 GCF_023373465.1 Oncorhynchus keta
ATTCCTCAGCCCAACGCCACAGCCCAACCATCAGCCCATTAACTTCCACTTGTCTCCAACTCCACATCCCATTCCTCAGCCCAACCCTCATCCCATTCCTCAGCCCAACCCTCAGCCCATTAACTCCCACTTGTCTCCAACTCCACATCCCAACCCTCAGCCCATTAACTCCCACTTGTCTCCAACTCCACATCCCAACCCTCATCCCAACCCTCAGCCCATTCCTCAGCCCAACCCTCATCCCAACCCTCAGCCCAACCCCACATCCCAACCCTCAGCCCAACCCACATTCCAACCCTCAGCCCAACCCTCATCCCAACCCTCAGCCCATTCCTCATCCCATTCCTCAGCCCAACGCCACAGCCCAACCCTCATCCCAACCCTCATCCCAACCCTCAGCCCAACGCCACAGCCCAACCCTCATCCCAACCCTCAGCCCAACCCAGCCCAACGCCACAGCCCAACCCTCATCCTAACCCCACAGCCTAACCCTCAGCCCAACCCTCATCCCAACCCTCAGCCCATTAACTCCCACTTGTCTCCAACCCACATCCCAACCCAACCCTCATCCCAACCCTCATCCCATTCCTCAGCCCAACCCTCAGCCCAACCCTCAGGCCAACCCTCAGCCCAACCCTCAGCCCATTAACTCCCACTTGTCTCCAATGCCACATCCCAACCCAACCCTCATCCCAACCCTCATCCCATTCCTCAGCCCAACCCTCAGCCCAACCCTCAGCCCAACCCTCAGCCCAACCCTCAGCCCAAACCCTCAGCCCAACCCTCAGCCCAACCCTCATCCCAACCCTCAGCCCAACCCTCAGCCCAACCCTCAGCCCAACCCTCAGCCCAACCCTCAGCCCAACCTTCAGCCCAACCCTCAGCATGTATCTTTTGAACAGTTGCATTTTTTTACACCTTTATTTAACTAGGCAAGTAAGTTCAAGAACAAATTCTCATTTACAATGACGGCCTGGGAACAGTGCCTTGTTCAGGGGCAGAACGACAGATTTTTACCTTGTCAGCTCGGTGATTCGATCTTGCAATCTTTCGGTTACTAGTCCAATGCTCTAACCTGCCGCCCATCTATTCTGCGATGTTTAACATACAACTTGAATCTGTCTAATTGAACAGAATCCACAGATTGAGAGTTGAAGATAAATACTTTTATTAAGAGTATTAGTATATTAGTAATTGGATGTCATAAGGTGAATGCACCAATTTGTAAGTCGCTCTGGATAAGCGTCTGCTAAATGACTTAAATGTAAATGTAAATGTAATTGACTGAACCGTTCTCTCCAGATCTCCCAACAGTACTATTACTTGGGTCAATTTTAGATCAATGCTATGCATTTTCAGCCATTCCTGAACCTGAGACCAGAAACAGGCTACCTGAGGGCAATACCAAAATAAATGGTCTATTGATTCTGTATCCTCACAACAAAAATCTGCAGAGCTTTGATGATTTTATGCCCCAAATATTTGTTGGTGGCAATAATTCTGTACAGTAAAAGCACAAAATCTTGCGTTGTTTTATACACTGCTCAAAATAATTAAGGGAACACTAAAATAACACATCCTAGATCTGAATGAATGAAATATTCTTAAGTGTTCCCTTTATTTTTTTGAGCAGTGTACATCAACTCATATACCCTGTTCCATGGAATCGGTAAATCTAAAATCTCTTCCCTACTATTTTGCAATCTGTATGGCACAGTTGTCAACATCCTGGTCCTCAAATGAAACTGGTCTACTTTCCTATTTATGTCATTTTTATTCCTCTGCCAGTTCTTTATCCTATAGTTCCTATAATCCAATTTCATCCCCCTGAAAAGATACAACAAATATTATGGTTGAACTCAAATGTACTGGTTGATAGTTCCTCCTCCCGCTGCCACCTGCCTCCTCAATCTTGGATTGAGCAGACCTTCCCATACAATTCTGATAACTCCACGAAAAACAACTCTACTACTCCAATTAAAAATGTCATTTAAAAAACAAAATATCCTTTTCAAACTTTCTAGAAAACACGTATATTATCAACCAGTACATTTGAGTTCAACCATAATATTTGTTGTATCTTTTCAGGGGGATGAAATTGGATTTGTTACCAGCTCTGCAAAAATGCTTGTTTGAAAAAAAGAGATACTTTGAAAAAGGTTTCATTTTCAATGAATGGAGAATGAGACATGGCAATCTGCACAAAGACAAAGAGGCCATTTTTAAACAATGGAATTCATTAGTAATCTACTGGAGAACCATTTTGGGTTCTAGTAAAACTTTTGTATCAATGAAGCTTTTAGAGAGAGGTTAATGGGATTTTTATATTTAATCACCTCAACCCACCCAGTTCATATTCATTATATAGACAGGCATGCGTTTATCTTGTCTGGTTTAGCATTCCAGATAAAGCTACATATTTCTTTTGCTCATATGATTTGAAAAAAGGAATCATTAAAAAAACATTTTTTTTTTTTTTTTTAATGTTTAAATCTTACTTCCTAATAGTCTTTTTTATGTCAGATGGCCGAGCACAATCATTATTTTCAGAACTATAGGCCTACTTTCAAAATATTTCTAACCTCGGACATTAGACATTGATCTACACTTGACGGTGTAATGTTCCTTGAGGGTGAGGAAAGATTGACAGACTTAAGGATTAAATGACCTTATAACCTTATGTTCCTAGCCCTAAGTAACTATCTCTACATCATCAAACCCACTGAATAAGTCATGGGGTGACCTCTGACTCTTAGGTCTCTATTGGAATCAATTACTTCTAACTAACTGTTTTAGAATGTTTTTCCAAAACGTTTTCACTGCCGTTGGACCAGACATCGTCAGACAACTGCTGTAATTATCATTTCTGGAAAAGGCTTAAAAACAAAAAAGTTAAATAATAAAATGGAAAATATAAAACAAAGGTTACAATGCAGGTCATGTGACATGAATACACCAATACACAAGGCCCTAAGTATAATACAAGCAGAAAGGGTCACTGTTGTTGTGACTCACATGGCTTTTTGGCCGGAGGGGGGAGTGTCAGGCCTAGATAGGCCCCGTTCTCCGTGTCCCCCATTCTCCTCTTGTACTTCTGTCTTCCGCCCCTCACGCGATCCAGACGCACACCTGGAAATAAACCACGGGACAACAAGATCACGTTCCCAACAAAACATGAGATTCGTGATTTATTGCAACAAACAAAAATTGACAAAGATGATAATATAATACACCAGATGAAGTAGTAGTATGTACACAGATCATCTTCTGTTGGGGTAGTTAGACTATATACTGTAATGTGTACTGATAGTGTTATGTTGCTGTAAAGTCAAGCCTCTGAACCCATCAATGAGAGCGTTATAAAGCTCTGTCGGTCAATGTGTTTTTCCTTTGATGATGGCCAGCAGAGACCAGAGGGCTGCTTCCACTGAGCTGCATCAGTCAATGATTGGCGATGCATGTTAATCCTGTTCATCACTTCACTGGCTTGCTATCCTTCTTTTCTGTCCCTCTGACAGCTAGACTGGGCCACCACCAATATGACTCACAAACTCACTACCAAACACTCACTATTCACAAACTCACTACCAAACACTCACTACCAAACACTCACTATTCACAAACTCAATACCAAACACTCACTATTCACAAACTCACTACCAAACACTCACTACTCAAACTCACTACTCACAAACTCACTACCAAACACTCACTATTCACAAACTCACTACCACACACTCACTATTCACAAACTCACTACCAAACACTCACTATTCACAAACTCACTACCAAACACTCACTATTCACAAACTCACTACCAAACACTCACTATTCACAAACTCACTACCAAACACTCACTACTCAAACTCACTATTCACAAACTCACTACCAAACACTCACTATTCACAAACTCAATACCAAACACTCACTATTCACAAACTCACTACCAAACACTCACTACTCAAACTCACTACTCACAAACTCACTACCAAACACTCACTACTCACAAACTCACTACCAAACACTCACTATTCACAAACTCACTACCAAACACTCACTACTCACAAACTCACTACCAAACACCCACTATTCACAAACTCACTACCAAACACTCACTAAAACTCACTACTCAAACACTCAAACACCCACTATTCACAAACTCACTACCAAACACTCACTATTCACAAACTCACTACCAAACACTCACTAAAAACTCACTACCAAACACTCACTATTCACAAACTCACTACCAAACACTCACTATTCACAAACTCACTACCAAACACTCACTATTCACAAACTCACTACCAAACACTCACTACTCAAACTCACTATTCACAAACTCACTACCAAACACTCACTATTCACAAACTCAATACCAAACACTCACTATTCACAAACTCACTACCAAACACTCACTACTCAAACTCACTACTCACAAACTCACTACCAAACACTCACTACTCACAAACTCACTACCAAACACTCACTACTCACAAACTCACTACCAAACACTCACTATTCACAAACTCACTACCAAACACTCACTACTCACAAACTCACTACCAAACACCCACTATTCACAAACTCACTACCAAACACTCACTATTCACAAACTCACTACCAAACACTCACTACTCACAAACTCACTACCAAACACTCACTATTCACAAACTCACTACCAAACACTCACTACTCACAAACTCACTACCAAACACTCACTATTCACAAACTCACTACCAAACACTCACTATTCACAAACTCACTACCAAACACTCACTATTCACAAACTCACTACCAAACACTCACTATTCACAAACTCACTACCACACACTCACTACTCAAACTCACTACCAAACACTCACTATTCACAAACTCACTACCAAACACTCACTACTCACAAACTCACTACCAAACACTCACTACTCACAAACTCACTACCAAACACTCACTATTCACAAACTCACTACCAAACACTCACTATTCACAAACTCACTACCAAACACTCACTACTCAAACTCAATACCAAACACTCACTATTCACAAACTCACTACCAAACACTCACTACTCACAAACTCACTACCAAACACTCACTACTCACAAACTCACTACCAAACACTCACTATTCACAAACTCACTACCAAACACTCACTACTCAAACTCACTACTCACAAACTCACTACCAAACACTCACTACTCAAACTCACTACTCACAAACTCAATACCACACACTCACTATTCACAAACTCAATACCAAACACTCACTATTCACAAACTCAATACCAAACACTCACTACTCACAAACTCACTACCAAACACTCACTACTCAAACTCACTACCAAACACTGACTACGCAAACTCACTACCAAACACTCACTATTCACAAACTCACTACCAAACACTCACTATTCACAAACTCACTACCAAACACTCACTATTCACAAACTCAATACCAAACACTCACTACTCACAAACTCACTACCAAACACTCACTATTCACAAACTCACTACCAAACACTCACTACTCACAAACTCACTACCAAACACTCACTATTCACAAACTCACTACCAAACACTCACTACTCAAACTCACTACCAACCACTCACTATTCACAAACTCACTACCAAACACTCACTACTCACAAACTCACTACCAAACACTCACTACTCAAACTCACTACTCACAAACTCACTACCAAACACTCACTACTCAAACTCACTACTCACAAACTCAATACCACACACTCACTATTCACAAACTCAATACCAAACACTCACTATTCACAAACTCACTACCAAACACTCACTACTCAAACTCACTACCAAACACTCACTACTCAAACTCACTACCAAACACTCACTACTCAAACTCACTACCAAACACTCACTATTCACAAACTCAATACCAAACACTCACTACTCACAAACTCACTACCAAACACTCACTATTCACAAACTCAATACCAAACACTCACTATTCACAAACTCACTACCAAACACTCACTACTCAAACTCACTACCAAACACTCACTATTCACAAACTCAATACCACACACTCACTATTCACAAACTCACTACCAAACACTCACTATTCACAAACTCACTACTAAACACTCACTATTCACAAACTCACTACCAAACACTCACTACTCAAACTCACTACCAAACACTCACTATTCACAAACTCAATACCACACACTCACTATTCACAAACTCACTACCAAACACTCACTACTCAAACTCACTACCAAACACTCACTATTCACAAACTCACTACCAAACACTCACTACTCAAACTCACTACCAAACACTCACTATTCACAAACTTACTACCAAACACTCACTATTCACAAACTCAATACCACACACTCACTATTCACAAACTCAATACCAAACACTCACTATTCACAAACTCACTACCAAACACTCACTACTCACAAACTCACTACCAAACACTCACTATTCACAAACTCACTACCAAACACTCACTACTCACAAACTCACTGGGTCAGAATGAGTCAGAGTAATTTGGTGGGTATTGCTAAAACGGGTAATCGATCTCATGATAGAGGAGGTTCGTCATCTAGGTTTTGTACTCATTTTACTATTTTTTGAACGAGCTGGATAATATCTTGCAACAACAAATAAACACACCGTCTGAAGCTCTCAGTCTCCATCTCATCTCATCCTAAACCAGTCTAGCAGGAACCACACAGAGTCCTGGTAGGTTCCAGAACCAGTCAAGCAGGAACCACACAGAGTCCTGGTAGGTTCCAGAACCAGTCTAGCAGGAACCACACAGAGTCCTGGTAGGTTCCAGAACCAGTCTAGCAGGAACCACACAGAGTCCTGGTAGGTTCCAGAACCAGTCTAGCAGGAACCACACAGAGTCCTGGTAGGTTCCAGAACCAGTCAAGCAGGAACCACACAGAGTCCTGGTAGGTTCCAGAACCAGTCAAGCAGGAACCACACAGAGTCCTGGTAGGTTCCAGAACCAGTCTAGCAGGAACCACACAGAGTCCTGGTAGGTTCCAGAACCAGTCAAGCAGGAACCACACAGAGTCCTGGTAGGTTCCAGAACCAGTCTATCAGGAACCACACAGAGTCCTGGTAGGTTCCAGAACCAGTCAAGCAGGAACCACACAGAGTCCTGGTAGGTTCCAGAACCAGTCAAGCAGGAACCACACAGAGTCCTGGTAGGTTCCAGAACCAGTCTATCAGGAACCACACAGAGTCCTGGTAGGTTCCAGAACCAGTCTAGCAGGAACCACACAGACTCCTGGTAGGTTCCAGAACCAGTCTAGCAGGAACCACACAGAGTCCTGATAGGTTCCAGAACCAGTCTAGCAGGAACCACACAGACTCCTGGTAGGTTCCAGAACCAGTCTAGCAGGAACCACACAGAGTCCTGGTAGGTTCCAGAACCAGTCTAGCAGGAACCACACAGACTCCTGGTAGGTTCCAGAACCAGTCTAGCAGGAACCACACAGAGTCCTGGTAGGTTCCAGAACCAGTCTAGCAGGAACCACACAGACTCCTGGTAGGTTCCAGAACCAGTCTAGCAGGAACCACACAGACTCCTGGTAGGTTCCAGAACCATAGATTTGGAACACTGTAGCTTTTGCATTATGATGCTTATGACACTACAACATTCTATGGCAGCCATGTTAGATCCCCATTAACATGACATAGTTCAACAACGTTCTGTAACTGAATGTCTACAATTAGAACAATATTTTTAAAAAGATGCTACAACTCTCTAAAGACATGGTTCTGGTAGGTTCTACAGCCCATACAGTATGCGTCCTTACCTGGTGTCAAGACATTGTTGACCATTTGTCTTTATAAGTACATAGCTGAACAATAAAAAGGCTAATAATGTCCATTTAGCCCCGACACAGATATACCGTAAGCTTACCTGACACGTCAGGAAAAAAACATGTCTTTTTCTTTTCCAAGTAAACACGGCAGAGTTCATTTTTTAAAAATTGTCGAAGTGGCTTTACTAACTACGTTACTGGTTTCCCGGACAAGTAATTTAGCTAACCGTAATAAGGTTTATAGTATTGTGATCGTTCAGTTATATTTTTCCAATCACACGGGGAGAACGAAAACATTGAACTAGTAAAACAAGTTATCTGTACCAAGGCTGATCTTTTGTTTCACTGGATACGGAGCAATGAAAGCTATAAAACACCTTCCTTCTCACCTTTAACCTTGTATGCACAGACGGGCCGGGAAAACAGCGTTTCAGTGGACAATACCAGTCGAATTAAGTTGTGGGATTTTTGTATAAAATTCTTTGATTCCCTTTTAGAAACAAAAGGGGTTTAAGGTTCCATCTTTCAATCTCCTGATGACACCACCAACTATCCACTAACCTAATTACCCATGATTCTCCGGGGGTGGGGGGACCGGTTGGTTCTTCCCAGCAAACATTCTGTGATGCCTGGAAGGTCTGGGCTAAATCGAGATCTGGAGCTTTCCATTTGTTCGTCTTAATCAATCAATAAGGATGGTAAATAGACGTCTCCTTCTTTCCTTCTTGTTCTTTGAAGAAGAGATGTGTTGTTAATTAGTTGGGCTGGTAATGTCTGGGAGTTTTAAACAAACCGTTCTGAGCTGTGTTGTTAATTAGTAGGGCTGGTAATGTCTGGGAGTTTTAAACAAACTGCTCAGAGATGTGTTGTTAATTAGTATTGCTGGTAATGTCTGGGAGTTTTACACAAACCGCTCAGAGATGTGTTGTTAATTTGTAGGGCTGGTAATGTCTGGGAGTTTTAAACAAACCGCTCAGAGATGTGTTGTTAATTAGTAGGGCTGGTAATGTCTGGGAGTTTTAAACAAACCGTTCTGAGCTGTGTTGTTAATTAGTAGGGCTGGTAATGTCTGGGAGTTTTAAACAAACCGTTCTGAGCTGTGTTGTTAATTAGTAGGGCTGGTAATGTCTGGGAGTTTTAAACAAACCGTTCTGAGCTGTGTTGTTAATTAGTAGGGCTGGTAATGTCTGGGAGTTTTAAACAAACTGCTCAGAGATGTGTTGTTAATTAGTAGGGCTGGTGATGTCTGGGAGTTTTAAACAAACTGCTCAGAGATGTGTTGTTAATTAGTAGGGCTGGTAATGTCTGGGAGTTTTAAACAAACCGCTCAGAGATGTGTTGTTAATTAGTAGGGCTGGTAATGTCTGGGAGTTTTAAACAAACCGTTCTGAGCTGTGTTGTTAATTAGTAGGGCTGGTAATGTCTGGGAGTTTTAAACAAACCGTTCTGAGCTGTGTTGTTAATTAGTAGGGCTGGTAATGTCTGGGAGTTTTAAACAAACCGTTCTGAGCTGTGTTGTTAATTAGTAGGGCTGGTAATGTCTGGGAGTTTTAAACAAACCGTTCTGTGCTGTGTTGTTAATTAGTAGGGCTGGTAATGTCTGGGAGTTTTAAACAAACCGTTCTGAGCTGTGTTGTTAATTAGTAGGGCTGGTAATGTCTGGGAGTTTTAAACAAACTGCTCAGAGATGTGTTGTTAATTAGTAGGGCTGGTGATGTCTGGGAGTTTTAAACAAACTGCTCAGAGATGTGTTGTTAATTAGTAGGGCTGGTAATGTCTGGGAGTTTTAAACAAACCGTTCTGAGCTGTGTTGTTAATTAGTAGGGCTGGTAATGTCTGGGAGTTTTAAACAAACCGTTCTGAGATGTGTTGTTAATTAGTAGGGCTGGTAATGTCTGGGAGTTTTACACAAACTGCTCAGAGATGTGTTGTTAATTAGTAGGGCTGGTAATGTCTGGGAGTTTTAAACAAACTGCTCAGAGATGTGTTGTTAATTAGTAGGGCTGGTGATGTCTGTTCAGTGTGTTCTTGTTTGCTCCATTACTCCAGCTAAATTGGGACTGAGGTTTCATTTAGAAAAGTCTATTCTAGGATACTATCTGGGGTACTTTGCTAAATGACCACATCGTTATTGACCTATAAACTATTGAGTAAAAAGGGTTGTGGCCACTAGGTTGTAAATAAGGTCATTTCATGGAACGATTAAACAGAGGAGTGTATCTAGAAAAGTGTATCTAGAAACGTGTATCTAGAAACGTGTATCTAGAAACGTGTATCTAGAAACGTGTATCCAGAAACGTTTATCTAGAAAAGTGTATCTATCAAAGTGTATCTAGAAACGTGTATGTAGAAAAGTGTATCTATCAAAGTGTATCTAGAAACATGTATCTAGAAAAGTGTATCGAGAAACATCCAGAGACGTGTTGCAAAGTTGATATTTTACCCTGTGAGCCTGATAGGTACAGATCTACCCCCCTTTTCACACCTGATAGGTACAGATCTACCCCCCTTTTCACACCTGATAGGTACAGATCTACCCCCCTTTTCACGCCTGATAGGTACAGATCTACCCCCCTTTTCACGCCTGATAGGTACAGATCTACCCCCTTTTCAGGCCTGATAGGTACAGATCTACCCCCTCTTTTCACGCCTGATAGGTACAGATCTACCCCCTTTTCAGGCCTGATAGGTACAGATCTACCCCCTCTTTTCACGCCTGATAGGTACAGATCTACCCCCTTTTCAGGCCTGATAGGTACAGATCTACCCCCTTTTCACACCTGATAGGTACAGATCTACCCCCCTTTTCATGCCTGATAGGTACAGATCTACCCCCTTTTCACGCCTGATAGGTACAGATCTACCCCCTTTTCACACCTGATAGGTACAGATCTACCCCCTTTTCACGCCTGATAGGTACAGATCTACCCCCTTTTCACACCTGATAGGTACAGATCTACCCCCTTTTCACGCCTGATAGGTACAGATCTACCCCCCTTTTCACACCTGATAGGTACAGATCTACCCCCCTTTTCACACCTGATAGGTACAGATCTACCCCCTTTTCACGCCTGATAGGTACAGATCTACCCCCTTTTCACACCTGATAGGTACAGATCTACCCCCTTTTCACGCCTGATAGGTACAGATCTACCCCCTTTTCACGCCTGATAGGTACAGATCTACCCCCTTTTCACGCCTGATAGGTACAGATCTACCCCCTTTTCACACCTGATAGGTACAGATCTACCCCCTTTTCACACCTGATAGGTACAGATCTACCCCCTTTTCACACCTGATAGGTACAGATCTACCCCCTCTTTTCACACCTGATAGGTACAGATCTACCCCTTTTCACACCTGATAGGTACAGATCTACCCCCTTTTCACACCTGATAGGTACAGATCTACCCCCTTTTCATGCCTGATAGGTACAGATCTACCCCCTTTTCATGCCTGATAGGTACAGATCTACCCCCTTTTCACACCTGATAGGTACAGATCTACCCCCTTTTCACACCTGATAGGTACAGATCTACCCCCCTTTTCACGCCTGATAGGTACAGATCTACCCCCCTTTTCACGCCTGATAGGTACAGATCTACCCCCCTTTTCACGCCTGATAGGTACAGATCTACCCCCCTTTTCACACCTGATAGGTACAGATCTACCCCCCTTTTCACGCCTGATAGGTACAGATCTACCCCCCTTTTCACGCCTGATAGGTACAGATCTACCCCCCTTTTCACACCTGATAGGTACAGATCTACCCCCCTTTTCACACCTGATAGGTACAGATCTACCCCCCTTTTCACGCATGAATGCGCTCTGTCTGTCTGTCTGTCTGTCTGTCTGTCTGTCTGTCTGTCTGTCTGTCTGTCTCTCTCTCTCTCGATTTCTCGCTCTCTCTCATACGGAGAAGCACAAACAAACACATGCTCTGGGCCCAGTCACAATCATGCGACAGGAACTGGACCGTCCAACAGGTCCATAATTAGTAGGCCCTGACATGACATGAATAGCTTGGAGCTAAGCACCTTGCGTTGGAGGCCAGAGAGCAAGGAGAGAGTCTGATGCGTGTGGAGTCTGATTGTAGTTTGGCTGGATTATGTCCTATATCATGTGACAGGGTCCTGTACTGAGAACCACCTCTGTCATGTGACAGAGTCCTGTACTGAGAACCTCCTCTGTCATGTGACAGAGTCCTGTACTGAGAACCTCCTCTGTCATGTGACAGAGTCATGTACTGAGAACCTCCTCTGTCATGTGACAGGGTCCTGTACTGAGAACCTCCTCTGTCACGTGACTGGGTTCTGTACTGAGAACCTCCTCTGTCATGTGACAGGGTCCTGTACTGAGAACCTGACCACAACAGGACAGGTTGAGGGACGTGTGTGTGTGTTCATCTCTGTGGTTGTGACACCCTCTCCACGCATTCCCACTCCTTAGACCTGTAGCCCATTTAGGCTCAGACAACATTGTCCAGTTGGACTCAGTACCATAGTTTCAGACAATATACTCTAGTTGGAGTCAGTTCCGTAAAGTCAGACAATGGACTCTAGTTGGACTCAGTTCCGTAAAGTCAGACAATATACTCTAGTTGGACTCAGTACCGTAAAGTCAGACAATAGACTCTAGTTGGACTCAGTTCCGTAAAGTCAGACAATGGACTCTAGTTGGACTCAGTACCGTAAAGTCAGACAATAGACTCTAGTTGGACTCAGTTCCGTAAAGTCAGACAATAGACTCTAGTTGGACTCAGTACCGTAAAGTCAGACAATAGACTCTAGTTGGACTCAGTACCGTAAAGTCAGACAATGGACTCTAGTTGGACTCAGTACCGTAAAGTCAGACAATGGACTCTAGTTGGACTCAGTTCCGTAAAGTCAGACAATGGACTCTAGTTGGACTCAGTTCCGTAAAGTCAGACAATAGACTCTAGTTGGACTCAGTTCCGTAAAGTCAGACAATAGACTCTAGTTGGACTCAGTACCGTAAAGTCAGACAATAGACTCTAGTTGGACTCAGTACCGTAAAGTCAGACAATGGACTCTAGTTGGACTCAGTTCCGTAAAGTCAGACAATAGACTCTAGTTGGACTCAGTACCGTAAAGTCAGACAATATACTCTAGTTGGACTCAGTACCGTAAAGTCAGACAATAGACTCTAGTTGGACTCAGTTCCGTAAAGTCAGACAATAGACTCTAGTTGGACTCAGTTCCGTAAAGTCAGACAATGGACTCTAGTTGGACTCAGTTCCGTAAAGTCATGGTTAGGAGCTCAAATCATATTTTAAGCATTTAGCAACATCTTACAGTTATGGAGTCTAATGAAGTATGGATACCAAGGAGGGGGGAGAGAGGGGAGGTGGGGATAGGAGGAGGATGAGTTCCGAGAGGGGAGGTGGGGAGGAGAATAGAGGGGAGGTGGGGATGGGGAGAGAGTTCCGGGGATAGGAGACAATGGAGGGGAGGTGGGGGGTCAGTTCCGAGAAGGGGAGGTGGGGATAGGGGAGAAGGGGAGGTGATGGTTGAGATGGGAGAGAGGGGAGGTGGGAGGATGAGAGGGAGGTGGGGGTGAGATGGGAGAGAGGGGAGGTGGGGATAGGGGAGAGGAGGTGGTGGTTGAGATGGGAGGAGGAGGTGGGGATAGGAGGAGGATGAGAGGGGAGGTGGGGGTGAGATGGGAGATAGGGGAGGTGGGGATAGGGGAGAGAGGGGAGGTGGTGGTTGAGATGGGAGAGAGGGGAGGTGGGGATAGGAAGAGGGATGAGAGGGGAGGTGGGGGTGAGATGGGAGAGAGGGGAGGTGGGGATAGGAGGAGGATGAGAGGGGAGAGAGGGGAGGTGGAAATAGGGGAGAGGGGGAGGTGGTGAGATGGGAGAGAGGGGAGGTGGGGATAGGTGGAGGATGAGATGGGAGAGGGGAGGTGGGGATAGGAGAGGGGAGAGAGGGGAGGTGGGGGTGAGAGGGGAGAGGGGAGGTGGGAGAGGGGAGGTGGGGGTGAGATGGGAGAGAGGGGAGGTGGGGATAGGAGGAGGATGAGAAGGGAGAGGTGGGGGGGGAGAGAGGGGAGGTGAGATGGGAGAGAGGGGAGGTGGGGATAGGAGGAGGATGAGAGGGGAGAGGGGGAGGTGGGGATAGGAGAGGGAGAGAGGGAGGTGGGGATAGGGGAGAGAGGGGAGGTGGTGGTTGAGATGGGAGAGAGGGGAGGTGGGGATAGGAAGAGGATGAGAGGGGAGGTGGGGGGTGAGATGGGAGAGAGGGGAGGTGGGGATAGGAGGAGGATGAGAAGGGAGAGAGGGGAGGTGGAAATAGGGGAGAGGGGGAGGTGGTGGGTGAGATGGGAGAGAGGGGAGGTGGGGATAGGTGGAGAATGAGATGGGAGAGAGGGGAGGTGGGGATAGGAGAGGGGAGAGAGGGGAGGTGGGGGTGAGAGGGGAGAGAGGGGAGGTGGGAGAGAGGGGAGGTGGGGGTGAGATGGGAGAGAGGGGAGGTGGGGATAGGAGGATGAGAAGGGGAGAGGGGAGGTGGGGATAGGGGAGAGAGGGGAGGTGGTGGGTGAGATGGGAGAGAGGGGAGGTGGGGATAGGAGGAGGATGGGGGAGAGAGGGAGGTGGGGATAGGAGAGGGAGAGAGAGGGGAGGTGGGGATAGGAGGGGAGGAGGTGGGGATAGGAGGAGGATGAGAAGGGAGAGGGGGAGGTGGGGGTGAGATGGGAGAGAGGGAGGTGGGGATAGGAGGAGGATGAGAGGGGAGAGAGGGGAGGTGGGGGTGAGAGGGGAGAGATGGGGATAGGAGGGGGTGAGGGGAGGTGGGGGGCGAGAGGGGAGGTGGGGATAGCAGAGGGGTGATAGGGGAGGTGGGGGTGAGAGGGGAGAGAGGGGAGGTGGGGATAGGAGGGGGTGGGGGAGAGGGAGGTGGGGGTGAGAGAGGAGGTGGGGATAGGAGAGGGGTGAGGGGAGAGGGGAGGTGGGGGTGAGAGGGGAGGTGGGGATAGGAGAGGGAGAGAGGGGAGGTGGGGGGTGAGATGGGAGAGAGGGGAGGTGGGGGTGAGATGGGAGAGAGGGGAGGTGGGGGTGAGAGGGGAGATGGGGGAAGGTGGGAGGGGGAGGGGCATAGCGATGAGCTCAGCTAAGTCTATGTGTGATGTGTTCATATAGAACCATCTTTAGGTCATTTGTCCCCTGCCTTGCCTTTCATCTCAAAACAATATGGCCCCCGCAACCACGAAGTGTATTCTGTCAAAGTGACTGTCTTACACACGTCCTGGCGTTTGATACAAAGTATGTGTTTCTGAGTGTGTGTGTGTGTGTGTGTGTGTGTGTGTGTGTGTGTGTGTGTGTGTGTGTGTGTGTGTGTGTGTGTGTGTGTGTGTGTGTGTGTGTGTGTGTGTGTGTGTGTGTGTGCATCGGAAAGGGCACTATTTTGAGTCTCTCAACTGTCAGGCTGCTGGGGTCTATTTGTTTCTAGTGAACGTGTCAGAATGGGTGGGAAGGCTGGCAGGGCCAGAGGGAGCTTAGAGGAGCCAGACAGATGAGGAGCGCAGACCCCATTTCCATCCATCGTCCTGGCCTGCATGACAGTCAATGGCTTCGTTTCAAATGGGCCCTGCTCAAATGTAATGCATTATATCGGGAATAGGTTGTCATTATATCGGGAATAGGTTGTCATTATATCGGGAATAGGTTGTCGTTATATAGGGAATAGGTTGTCATTATATCGGGAATAGGTTGTCATTATATAGGGAATAGGTTGTCATTATATAGGGAATAGGTTGTCATTATATAGGGAATAGGTTGTCGTTATATAGGGAATAGGTTGTCATTATATAGGGAATAGGGGAATAGGTTGTCATTATATAGGGAATAGGTTGTCATTATATAGGGAATAGGTTGTCATTATATAGGGAATAGGTTGTCATTATATAGGGAATAGGTTGTCATTATATAGGGAATAGGTTGTCATTATATATGGAATAGGTTGTCATTATATAGGGAATAGGTTGTCATTATATAGGGAATAGGTTGTCATTATATATGGAATAGGTTGTCATTATATAGGGAATAGGTTGTCATTATATAGGGAATTGGTTGTCATTATATATGGAATAGGTTGTCATTATATAGGGAATAGGTTGTCATTATATAGGGAATAGGTTGTCATTATATAGGGAATAGGTTGTCATTATATAGGGAATAGGTTGTCATTATATAGGGAATAGGTTGTCATTATATAGGGAATAGGTTGTCATTATATAGGGAATAGGTTGTCATTATATAGGGAATAGGTTGTCATTATATGGGGAATAGGTTGTCATTATATGGGGAATAGGTTGTCATTATATATGGAATAGGTTGTCATTATATAGGGAATAGGTTGTCATTATATAGGGAATAGGTTGTCATTATATAGGGAATAGGTTGTCGTTATATAGGGAATAGGTTGTCGTTATATAGGGAATAGAATGTCATTATATAGGGAATAGGTTGTCATTATATAGGGAATAGGTTGTCATTATATAGGGAATAGGTTGTCATTATATCGGGAATAGGTTGTCATTATATAGGGAATAGGTTGTCGTTATATAGGGAATAGGTTGTCATTATATAGTGAATAGGTTGTCATTATATAGGGAATAGGTTGTCGTTATATAGGGAATAGGTTGTCATTATATAGGGAATAGGTTGTCATTATATAGGGAATAGGTTGTCGTTATATAGGGAATAGGTTGTCATTATATAGGGAATAGGTTGTCATTATATAGGGAATAGGTTGTCGTTATATAGGGAATAGGTTGTCGTTATATAGGGAATAGGTTGTCATTATATAGGGAATAGGTTGTCATTATATAGGAATAGGTTGTCATTATATAGGGAATAGGTTGTCATTATATAGGGAATAGGTTGTCATTATATAGGGAATAGGTTGTCATTATATAGGGAATAGGTTGTCATTATATAGGGAATAGGTTGTCATTATATAGGGAATAGGTTGTCATTATATAGGGAATAGGTTGTCATTATATAGGGAATAGGTTGTCATTATATAGGGAATAGGTTGTCATTATATAGGGAATAGGTTGTCATTATATAGGGAATAGGTTGTCATTATATAGGGAATAGGTTGTCATTATATAGGGAATAGGTTGTCATTATATAGGGAATAGGTTGTCATTATATAGGGAATAGGTTGTCATTATATAGGGAATAGGTTGTCATTATATAGGGAATAGGTTGTCATTATATAGGGAATAGGTTGTCATTATATAGGGAATAGGTTGTCATTATATAGGGAATAGGTTGTCATTATATAGGGAATAGGTTGTCATTATATAGGGAATAGGTTGTCATTATATAGGGAATAGGTTGTCATTATATGGGAATAGGTTGTCATTATATAGGAATAGGTTGTCATTATATAGGAATAGGTTGTCATTATATAGGGAATAGGTTGTCATTATATAGGGAATAGGTTGTCATTATATAGGGAATAGGTTGTCATTATATAGGGAATAGGTTGTCATTATATAGGGAATAGGTTGTCATTATATAGGGAATAGGTTGTCATTATATAGGGAATAGGTTGTCATTATATAGGGAATAGGTTGTCATTATATAGGGAATAGGTTGTCATTATATAGGGAATAGGTTGTCATTATATAGGGAATAGGTTGTCATTATATAGGGAATAGGTTGTCATTATATAGGAATAGGTTGTCATTATATAGGGAATAGGTTGTCATTATATAGGGAATAGGTTGTCATTATATAGGGAATAGGTTGTCATTATATAGGGAATAGGTTGTCATTATATAGGGAATAGGTTGTCATTATATAGGGAATAGGTTGTCATTATATAGGAATAGGTTGTCATTATATAGGGAATAGGTTGTCATTATATGGGGAATAGGTTGTCATTATATAGGGAATAGGTTGTCATTATATAGGGAATAGGTTGTCATTATATAGGGAATAGGTTGTCATTATATAGGGAATAGGTTGTCATTATATAGGGAATAGGTTGTCATTATATAGGGAATAGGTTGTCATTATATAGGGAATAGGTTGTCATTATATAGGGAATAGGTTGTCATTATATAGGGAATAGGTTGTCATTATATCGGGAATAGGTTGTCATTTATTTTCTAGGTTGTCATTTATTAGTATGGTCAGGTGTGATAGGGTGGGCAGTCTATTTTGTTTTTCTAGGGAATAGGTTGTCATTATATAGAATCAGGAATAGGTTGTCATTATATAGGAATAGGTTGTCACATTTATTGTTTTTGTTAGGTTGTTCATGTGTACCTTTACGGAATAGGTTGTCATTATATAGGAATAGGTCCTCTGATCCGTTTCGCCTCTCCTCTTCGGAAGAAGAGGAGGAAATTCATTACAGGAATAGGTTGTCATTATATAGGGAATAGGTTGTCATTATATAGGGAATAGGTTGTCATTATATAGGGAATAGGTTGTCATTATATAGGGAATAGGTTGTCATTATATAGGGAATAGGTTGTCATTATATAGGGAATAGGTTGTCATTATATAGGGAATAGGTTGTCATTATATAGGGAATAGGTTGTCATTATATATGGAATAGGTTGTCATTATATAGGGAATAGGTTGTCATTATATAGGGAATAGGTTGTCATTATATAGGGAATAGGTTGTCATTATATAGGGAATAGGTTGTCGTTATATAGGGAATAGGTTGTCATTATATAGGGAATAGGTTGTCATTATATAGGGAATAGGTTGTCATTATATAGGGAATAGGTTGTCATTATATCGGGAATAGGTTGTCATTATATAGGAATAGGTTGTCATTATATAGGGAATAGGTTGTCATTATATAGGGAATAGGTTGTCATTATATAGGAATAGGTTGTCATTATATCGGGAATAGGTTGTCGTTATATAGGGAATAGGTTGTCATTATATCGGGAATAGGTTGTCATTATATAGGGAATAGGTTGTCATTATATAGGGAATAGGTTGTCATTATATAGGGAATAGGTTGTCGTTATATCGGGAATAGGTTGTCGTTATATAGGGAATAGGTTGTCGTTATATAGGGAATAGGTTGTCGTTATATAGGGAATAGGTTGTCGTTATATCGGGAATAGGTTGTCATTATATAGGGAATAGGTTGTCATTATATAGGGAATAGGTTGTCATTATATAGGGAATAGGTTGTCATTATATAGGGAATAGGTTGTCATTATATAGGGAATAGGTTGTCATTATATAGGGAATAGGTTGTCATTATATCGGGAATTGTCACGTTCTGACCTTTATTTTCTGTGTTTTGTATTTAGTTAGTATGGTCAGGGCGTGAGTTGGGTGGGCAGTCTATGTTTGTTTTTCTAGGTTTTGGGAATTTCTATGTTTCGGCCTAGTATGGTTCTCAATCAGAGGCAGGTGTCATTAGTTGTCTCTGATTGAGAATCATACTTAGGTAGCCTGGGTTTCACTGTGTGTTTGTGGGTGATTGTTCCTGTCTCTGTGTGTTCACCAGATAGGACTGTTTTGAGTTTTCACATTTCTTGTTTTTGTTAGTTTGTTCATGTGTACCTTTACGTATTAAAAAGTACCATGGACAATTACCACGCCGCGTATTGGTCCTCTGATCCGTTTCGCCTCTCCTCTTCGGAAGAAGAGGAGGAAATTCATTACAGGAATAGGTTGTCATTATATAGGGAATAGGTTGTCATTATATAGGGAATAGGTTGTCATTATATAGGGAATAGGTTGTCGTTATATAGGGAATAGGTTGTCATTATATAGGGAATAGGTTGTCATTATATAGGGAATAGGTTGTCGTTATATAGGGAATAGGTTGTCGTTATATAGGGAATAGGTTGTCATTATATATGGAATAGTTTGTCATTATATCGGGAATAGGTTGTCATTATATAGGGAATAGGTTGTCGTTATATAGGGAATAGGTTGTCGTTATATAGGGAATAGGTTGTCGTTATATAGGGAATAGGTTGTCATTATATAGGGAATAGGTTGTCATTATATAGGGAATAGGTTGTCATTATATATGGAATAGTTTGTCATTATATCGGGAATAGGTTGTCATTATATAGGGAATAGGTTGTCATTATATAGGGAATAGGTTGTCGTTATATAGGGAATAGGTTGTCATTATATATGGAATAGGTTGTCATTATATCGGGAATAGGTTGTCGTTATATAGGGAATAGGTTGTCATTATATCGGGAATAGGTTGTCGTTATATAGGGAATAGGTTGTCATTATATAGGGAATAGGTTGTCGTTATATAGGGAATAGGTTGTCATTATATATGGAATAGGTTGTCATTATATATGGAATAGGTTGTCATTATATATGGAATAGGTTGTCATTATATAGGGAATAGGTTGTCATTATATATGGAATAGGTTGTCATTATATAGGGAATAGGTTTTCGTTATATAGGGAATAGGTTGTCATTATATATGGAATAGGTTGTCATTATATATGGAATAGGTTGTCATTATATAGGGAATAGGTTGTCATTATATATGGAATAGGTTGTCATTATATAGGGAATAGGTTGTCGTTATATAGGGAATAGGTTGTCATTATATATGGAATAGGTTGTCATTATATATGGAATAGGTTGTCATTATATATGGAATAGGTTGTCATTATATAGGGAATAGGTTGTCATTATATAGGGAATAGGTTGTCATTATATAGGGAATAGGTTGTCATTATATAGGGAATAGGTTGTCATTATATAGGGAATAGGTTGTCATTATATAGGGAATAGGTTGTCATTATATAGGGAATAGGTTGTCATTATATAGGGAATAGGTTGTCATTATATAGGGAATAGGTTGTCATTATATAGGGAATAGGTTGTCATTATATAGGATATAGGTTGTCATTATATATGGAATAGGTTGTCATTATATATGGAATAGGTTGTCATTATATAGGGAATAGGTTGTCATTATATAGGGAATAGGTTGTCATTATATAGGGAATAGGTTGTCATTATATAGGGAATAGGTTGTCATTATATAGGGAATAGGTTGTCATTATATAGGGAATAGGTTGTCATTATATATGGAATAGGTTGTCATTATATCGGGAATAGGTTGTCATTATATAGGGAATAGGTTGTCGTTATATAGGGAATAGGTTGTCGTTATATAGGGAATAGGTTGTCATTATATCGGGAATAGGTTGTCATTATATCGGGAATAGGTTGTCATTATATAGGGAATAGGTTGTCATTATATCGGGAATAGGTTGTCATTATATCGGGAATAGGTTGTCATTATATAGGGAATAGGTTGTCGTTATATATGGAATAGGTTGTCATTATATCAGATCAACCAAAGCGTGTGACAGCATCTGTTTAATCACAGGGGGCTGGTGGGAGGGGAGGTGAGCGAGGGACAGGATGGCCTCCCACCTGCTTCCCCAAACAGGCAAGACAAAGCCAGAGTTGTTCTCCCACGACAGTTCTGACAACCTTGTTTTACACTTTAGGTCCCACTCTCCATGTCCAGATGGAGCATTACCACGTGTGTGTTCACACTGCCAGGGTGTGTGTGTGTGTGTGTGTGTGTGTGTGTGTGTGTGTGTGTGTGTGTGGTGTTCACAGTCATGGTGTTGAGAACTGGTATTCAGTGTGATTGCGTGCTTGTATGTGTCTCTGTGTGTGTGTGTGTGTCTGTGTGTGTAAAGGGGTCAACACCTCCCTAAATCCCAGTCTTCAGAGGAACACATGTTAGCTGCTGTGTCTGCTCTATCACCTGTCACTGCAGTGAGGACAGGCCCAACCAGGCTGTGTGTGTGTGTGTGTGTGTGTGTGTGTGTGTGTGTGTGTGTGTGTGTGTGTGTGTGTGTGTGTGTGTGTGTGTGTGTGTGTGTGTGTGTGTGTGTGTGTGTGTGTGTGTGTGTGTGTGTGTGTGTGTGTGTGTGTGTGTGACAGGCCAAGTGCATGGTCGTTCAACACCCCTAAAGGCCACATAGATGCTGACCACTGTGTTGATGGACAGGCAGGTCTGTCTGTCCGTCCGTCCGTCTGTCTGTCTGTCGACCAATGAGAAGTAATAGCCTCGTCTGTGTTTTTTTCATACTCCTGCTATGAGTGTGCAGCTGTGAGTCGGAGCTTACATGCTTACTCTAAACTGCTTTTTTTTATCTTGCTATAGAAAAAGAGTAGTTCAGTGATCGGGCTAAAGTAAAGGAAGATATCAACATAGCTTGTTATCAGGAAGTGGGATTCAGAAACATTTGGGTGGATGTGGTGTAGGAGATCACAGACTCGGTGCAGAGACAGCATCAATGATTCTACAGCACACGATCTCACTGTATTGGTTCATCTATCGATCAGGAACTGGCTTGACAGAGTCTAGATATTGGATATTACTTTAATAACCTTCTGTGTTTGTGGCTGGAGGGAGAGAGAGAAAGAAAGAAGGAGAGAGAGATGGAGAGAGAGAGAGAGAGGGAGAGAGAGAAAGGAAGAAGGAGAGAGAGTTGGAGAGAGAGAGAGAGAGAGAGAGAGAGAGAGGAAGAGAGAGAGAGAGGAAGAGAGAGAGAAGGAGAGAGAGAGAGAGAGAGAGAGAGAGAGAGAGAGAGAGAGAGAGAGAGAGAGAGAGAGAGAGAGAGAGAGAGAAAGGAAGGAAGAAGGAGAGAGAGATGGAGAGAGAGAGAGAGAGAGAGAGAGAGAGAGAGAGAGAGAGAGAGGAAGGAAGAAGAAGAGAAAGAAGAAGGAGAGAGAGAGATGGAGAGAGAGAGAGAGAGAGAGAGAGAGAGAGAGAGAGAGAGAGAGAGAGAGAGAGAGAGAGAGAGAGAGAGAGAGAGAGAGAAAAATAAAGAAAGAGAGGGAGAGAGAGAGATGGGGAGAGAGAGTGTGAGGGGTGGGGAGAAAAAGGCCCCAATGTTATTCTGACATAAGCTACATATAGCTGGACTCCTGGTAGCTAAAGATAGCTGGTCTCCTGGTAGTACAGATATCTGGTCTTCTGGTCAGTACAGATAGCTGGTCTCCTGGTAGTACAGATAGCTGGTCTTCTGGTCAGTACAGATAGCTTGTCTCCTGTCAGATAGCTGGTCTTCTGGTCAGTACAGATAGCTGGTCTCCTTGGTAGTACAGATATCTGGTCTCCTGGTAGCTACAGATAGCTGGTCTCCTGGTCAGTACAGATAGCTGGTCTCCTGGTAGCTACAGATATCTGGTCTCCTGGTAGCTACAGATATCTGTTCTCCTGGTAGCTACAGATAGCTGGTCTCCTGGTAGCTACAGATATCTGGTCTCCTGGTAGCTACAGATATCTGGTCTCCTGGTAGCTACAGATAGCTGGTCTCCTGGTAGCTACAGATAGCTGGTCTCCTGGTAGCTACAGATAGCTGGCCGCCTGGCAATACCTCCTTGCAAGTTATAATTAAGTGACATATTTTCCATTGAGTCCCATGACCTTTTACCAGACTGAACTCTAGTGAACAAGGGAAGGACTGGACCCAGACATCGGCCCCGGCATTTCTTACACTAAGGCTCATTTCTTTCCTAGAGAGCCCCACACAGGCCCATTTTCCCACCTAGAGGCCCCCAATATAAGCCAAATAATGGTCATTTCGTGCCTAACCGCCAAGTTAGACAGGCCCCCTGGACTAAGAATAGACCAGCCCATCTGGCTTTTGCCCGAAATGCCCTATGGCCAGTCCGCCCCTGTCGGTCATCTCACAGACCAAACAAGGCTTCTGTTTATGGCGAACATGTTTCCGAGAAACTATTTCAATTGGACGATTTGAATTAATATTACAAAATGTTACAGTGAAACATCAAACAGATTATTGTTGTCAGAATAATTGTGACTTTTTTCCTAGTACTAACAGAAGCCTACATGGCCACGGGATTATTTATGGTGACAGTTAGACCCAAAACAGACACACATTACCTTCTCAGACTGTTAGCTGACACATTTAAAATGTTAGCCAACGTTCAGAAACTATTTCCCTTGTTTAACACACCTCAGGTCTGGCAGCACTCTGTCTGGCCCGCGATAGAAGTATTAGCAGCCTGATTTTCTAAGAAAGTCGTAATCTGTAATGTCCTCCATCCTCCATCGTCCTCATTGATTTTGTCCTTGTGTGCAACACACACAAAGGCACACACACACACACACAAGGTCGCACAAAACTATACACCCTTTCCTCACACACACACACACACACACACACACACACACACACACACACACACACACACACACACACACACACACACACACACACACACACACACACACACACACACACACACACACACACACACACACACACACACACACACACACACACACACACACACAACCACACACCTTCATTAAGGAGACTTGTTGGAAATGCAGGTACCGCTGGTCTCCTCATCAATTGAGCCCTACGTTTATTTACTGAATTTGATGAGGTTTTATAACAATCTCAGAGGATAGACACCACCCCCTGGTACCAACCACTAACAACTACTGTTGGAGACACCACCCCCTGGTACCGACCACTAACCACTACTGTTGGAGACACCACCCCCTGGTACCGACCACTAACCACTACTGTTGGAGACACCACCCCCTGGTACCAACCACTGACCACTACTGTTGGAGACACCACCCCCTGGTACCGACCACTAACCACTACTGTTGGAGACACCACCCCCTGGTACCGACCACTAACCACTACTGTTGGAGACACCACCCCCTGGTACCAACCACTGACCACTACTGTTGGAGACACCACCCCCTGGTACCAACCACTGACCACTACTGTTGGAGACACCACGCCCTGGTACCGACCACTAACCACTACTGTTGGAGACACCAGCCCCTGGTACCGACCACTAACAACTACTGTTGGAGACACCACCCCCTGGTAGCGACCACTAACCACTACTGTTGGAGACACCACCCCCTGGTACCGACCACTAACCACTACTGTTGGAGACACCACCCCCTGGTACTGACCACTAACCACTACTGTTGGAGACACCACCCCCTGGTATAGACCACTAACCACTACTGTTGGAGACACCACACCCTGGTACCGACCACTAACCACTACTGTTGGAGACACCACACCCTGGTAGCGACCACTAACCACTACTGTTGGAGACACCACACCCTGGTACCACCACCCACTACTGGTAGCCCACTAACCACTACTGTTGGAGACACACTACCGACCACTAACCACTACTGTTGGAGACACCACCCCCTGGTAGCGACCACTAACCACTACTGTTGGAGACACCAGCCCCTGGTACCGACCACTAACCACTACTGTTGGAGACACCATCCCCTGGTCCGGGCAGAAAGAGGAATGTGTGTGTGTCTTTCTCCCTCTGCTCTCTGTCTTTCACTTCCTTTCAATACATGGGCTTTGTTCAAGTCAGTCAAGAGGTTTAATGTTTCCTAGAATGCTAGAACCCAAGCACCTGACCCTTTAAAAATCAGATCCCCTGCTTACCTTTAGAGCAGAAGCTTATACCAAACCTCTTGGTGGAAATATATTAAATACATCATCACCGATATCTTTTCTCATACGTTCTCTCATCACCGTGGAGGTCAGTGATTATTTCACACTGAAAGTAATTAAGCTACACTAAAGCTTCCCTTTAAGAAAAATCTTGTTTTACTTAATTAACTAAAGTTAGTTTGACAAAAAGTAGTTCAGTACATGCAAACAAATAATTAGCATATGTAAATCTGAAATGTCGTAGACTACAAATTGAAAAGAAAAGATCACTGGGGTCATTACGTTAAAAACATGTGTAATTTAACCTATTGAATTAGGCAGGTCTGATGCAGAAAAAGGAAGGAAATGATTGTCTACTTCACCTGCATTTTATTTTTTGTAAATAAAGTTGTGTGTAGTTCCAGTAGTCAGCTACACAGATTTGAATTACCACCAAGCTACTGATAATATAGTTAAATTACTAGTTGAACTATACATAGTTCACTACTCCCCAACACTACGCATGGTATTCAGAGCGATATTGGGTCACAGGGTTATTAACAGAGCTGGGGTTGTGTTGTTACAAAACTGTAATGAGTGCTGGTGTGCTTGACGACGGTGACGGGGTGTGCTTGACGACGGGGACGGGTGCGCTTGACGACGGTGGCGGGTGCGCTTGACGATGGGGACGGGTGCGCTTGACGACGGGGACGGGTGTGCTTGACGATGGGGACGGGTGTGCTTGACGATGGGGACGGGTGTGCTTGGGGACGGGTGTGCTTAACGATGGGGACGGGTGCGCTTGACGATGGGGACGGGTGCGCTTGACGACGGTGACGGGTGGTGACGGGTGGCGGGTGCGCTTGACGATGACGGGTGCGCTTGACGACGGTGGCGGGTGCGCTTGACGATGGGGATGGGTGTGCTTGACGACGGTGACGGGTGCGCTGACGATGGGGGCGGGTGCGCTTGACGATGGGGCGGGTGCGCTTGACGACGATGGGGGCGCTTGGACAGCGGTGGCGGGTGCGCTTGACGATGGGGACAGGTGGCGATGGGGACGGGTGCGCTTGACGATGGTGACGGGTGCGCTTGGACGGTGACGGGTGCGCTTGGTGACGGTGTGCGGTGGGGACGGGTGTGCTTGACGATGGGGACGGGTGCGCTTGACGGACGGGTGCGCTTGACGACGGTGACGGGTGCACGAACGGTGGCGGTGCGCTTGGCGACGGTGACGGGTGCGCTGGCGGGTGGCGGTGCGCTTGACGGTGACGGCGCTTGAGCGATGGTGGCGGGTGCGCTTGGCGACGGTGACGGGTGCGCTTGACGCGGTGACGGTGACGATGGTGCTGCGCTTGACGACGGTGGCGGGTGCGCTTGACGACGGTGACGGGTGCGCGGGATGATCAGCAGCCTGATGACCTAGAGGCCCGGAGAGGGAGAATACGTGACAATTAACGGCTAGAAGGAAGGTTTATTATGACAAACCAGTGATAGAAAACTGAGTCCGAAATAATTGGATAACAAGGTTTAATTATGAACGGAAAGGTCAACATGAACAGACAGATGCGAGCAGCAACCGGTTGAAGAGCTCTTAGTTTTACTTGTATTTAAGAGCAGTTGGAGGCCTCAGAAGGAGTGTTGTAAATGGCATCGAAGCTCGTCTGGAGGTTAGTTAACACAGTGTCCAAAGAAGGTCCAGAAGTATACAGAATGGTGTCGTCTGCGTAGAGGTGGATCAGAGAATCACCAGCAGCAAGAGCGACATCATTGATATATACAGAGGAAAGAGTTGGACAGATAATTGAACCCTGTGGCACCCCCATAGAGACTGCCAGAGGTCCGGACAACAGGCCTCCGATTTGACACACTGAACTCTATCTGAGAAGTAATTGGTGAACCAGTCGAGGCAGTCATTCGAGAAGCCAAGGCTATTGAGTCTGCGGTGATTAAGTCGAAAGCTTTGGCCAGGTCGATGAAGATGGCTGCACAGTACTGTCTTTTATCGATGGCCGTGATGATATCGTTTAGGACCTTGAGCATGGCTGAGGTGCACCCATGACCAGCTCGGAAACCAGATTGCACAGCGGAGAAGATACAGTGGGATTCGAAATGGTCGGTGATTTGTTTGTTAACTTGGCTTTCGAAGATTTTAGAAAAGCAGGGTAGGATGGATATAGGTCTATAGCAGTTTGGGTCTAGAGTGTCTCCCCCTTTGAAGAGAGGGATGACCGCGGCAGCTTTCCAATCTTTGGGGATCTCAGACGACATGAAAGAGAGGTTGAATAGGCTAGTAATAGAGGTTGCAACAATTTGGTGGATAATTTTAGAAAGAGAGGGTCCAGATTGTCTAGCCCAGTTGATTTGTAGGGATCCAGATTTTGCATCTCTTTCACCCAAATCCAGAACTGTCTGGATTTGGGTGAAGAGGAAGCAGGGGGTGTGGGGGCTTGGACAAGTTGCTGCAGGGGGTGCTGAGATGTTGGCCAGGGTTGGGTTAGCCAAGTGGAAAGCATGGCCAGCCGTAGCAAAATGCTTATCCTCAGTGCAGTGGGCAGCTGGGAGGAGGTGCTCTTATTCTCCATGGACTTTACTGTGTCCCAGAACTTTTTGGAATTAATGCTACAGGATGCAAATTTCTGTTTGAAAAAGCTAGCCTTAGCTTTCCTAATTGACTGAGTAGATTGGTTCCTGAATGAACTATCATGGTCCATACACACCAAGACATTTGCGAAGAGTGCATGACAACAACTTTTCCCCCTCCGGAGACTGATTGGCATGGGGCCCCAGATCCTCAAATGTTCTACAGATTCACCATCGAGAGCATCCTGACCGGTTGCATCACCGCCTGGTATGGAAACTGCTTGGCATCTGACTGTAAGGCGCTACAGATGGTAGTGTGAACGGCCCAGTACATCGCTGGGGCCAAGAATCCTGCCGTCCAGGACCTACTGTATATACAATAGGCTGTGTCAGAGGAAGACCACAACATTTTTTCAAAGACTCCAGTCACCCAAGTCATAGGCTGTTCTCTCTGCTACCGTACAGCAAGCAGTACCAGAGCACCAAGTCTAGGTCCAAAAGGCTCCTTAACAGCTTCTACCCCCCAAGCCATAAGACTGCTGAACAATTAATCAAATGGCCACCCGGACTCCTCTGTTTTTACACTGCTGCTACAAGCTGTTTATTATCTATTTATAGTCACTTTACAAATGGCCTCGACTACCCTGTACCCCAGCACATTGACCCGGTACCGGCACCCCTGTATATAGCTGTATATAGCCTCCACATTGACCCGGTGTACCGACCCGCACCCCCCCTGTATATAGCCTCCACATTGACCCGGTACCGGCACCCCTGTATATAGCCTCCACATTGACCCGGTCCACCGGCACCCCTGTATATAGCCTCCACATTGACCCGGTACCGGCACCCCCTGCCTATATAGCCTCCACATTGACCCGGGCACCCCTGTATATAGCCTCCACATTGCACCCCTGGTACCCCTGTATATAGCCTCCACATTGACCCGGTACCGGCACCCCCTGTATATAGCCTCCACATTGACCCGGTACCGGCACCACCTGTATATAGCCTCCACATTGACCCGGTACCGGCACCCCTGTATATAGCCTCCACATTGACCCGGTACCGGCACCCCCTGTATATAGCCCCCTGTATATAGCCACATTGACCCGGTACCGGCACCCCCTGTATATAGCCTCCACATTGACTAGGTACTGGTACCCCCTGACCCGGTACCGCACCCCCTATATAGCCTCCACATTGACCCGGTACCGGTACCCCTGTATATAGCCTCCACATTGACCCGGTGTATATAGCCTCCACATTGACCCGCACCCCCCCTGTATATAGCCTCCACATTGACCCGGTACCGCCTCCACATTGCACCCCTGTATACCCGGTAGCCTCCTCCACATTGACCCGGTACCGCACCCCCTGTACCCCCTGACCCGGGCACTATAGCACCCCTGTATATAGCCTCCACATTGACCCTGTACAGCCTCCACATTGACCCGGTACCCCCCCTGTATATAGGTACCGGCACCCCTGTATATAGCCTTTTTATTATTAATAATACATTTTCTTGTGTTACTTTTTTTTATTTTATAATATTTTTTTACAGTAAATATTTTCTTAACTCTATTTCTTGAACTGCATTGTTCGTTAAGGGCTTATATATAAGTCTTCACCTTCTGCATGTAACAAATATTTTTTTTTTTGATATGATACCAGGCTGGCGCTGTTAACGTTGGAATAAATGATTCGGGAGACAGGCGCAGGAATGCGTAATAGGGGTTTTAGGCGTGCCCTGTAAATACACGGGGCGAAGACCAAACAAACACTTTACAAAAACACAGGGTTGAAACCCAAACAAAAGAGCGAGAGTACCTCAAATAAATAACACCCGCACAATGATTTAACACATGGAACGAGACCCGTAATCAATCATCTGCACAATCCACAAGGTCACGAAAGCCCAAAACACACAGCACAGGTACTCACACGCAACACTGGACATTGTAACAATAATCGACAGACAACGGAAACCAAGGGGCACACTTATACAAATACTAATCAGTGGAAACAGGGGACAGGTGTAGGTGATGAAAGATCCGTAGGGATCCGTGACAGGTAGCCCTAGTAGTGAGAGGCAGCCGGGCCGAGGCAGAGGCACACTCTTATTGTCTGCATCGAGGGGTTAGTCCGACCTGCTATATAAACAATACCCACAGATTCTCCCCATCAGCACTCGCTAATCACATGAGGTTCATTTCTGAGCTTCATTTGTTCTGGCCCGCGGTTAAAGCTACGGCTGGCCAGCGCCCTTCTTGTTGGGGTGGGAGGGACATCAGACTGGTGAAGGAAACATGAGAGCGGGTGGTTAGATGGAAACCGGTGGGGTGGTTGGGGTAAATCATAGGGTGGTTATGACAGAACAAAAGCGTATCTGTGGAAGGCCTAGTTTATTTTTTTGATGGACACACAGCTATGTTGTTCAAGGGGGGTTATAGGCCCACTGATGTACAAACAGCTATGTTGTTCAAGGGGGGTTATAGGCTTACTGACAGACACACAGCTATGTTGTTAAAGGTGGGTTATAGGCTTATTGGTGGAAGGCTACCAATAAATTGACACGTGATCTGGCTCCACATAACTAGACAGTATTTAACTGTCTGTCTGTCTGTCGGCTGGTTGGCTGGTGCCATGACATGTTCATAGTGGTGTATATTTACAATGACTGTGATGTGGTTTATTGTTTGGGGGCGGTACCTGAAATGGCAGCTTGTTCCCTAAATAGTGCACTACTTTAGACCATATGGAGCCCTATGGAGCCCTATGAAGCCCTATGGAGCCCTATGGAGCCCTATGAAACCCTATGGAGTCATATGGAACCCTATGAAGCCCTATGGAGCCCTATGAAGCCCTATAGAGTCATATGGAGCCCTATGAAACCCTATGGCGTCATATGGAGCCCTATGAAACCCTATGGAGCCCTATGGAGCCCTATGGAGCCCTATGAAGCCCAATGGAGCCCTATGAAGCCCAAATGGCCCCCATGGAGCCCTGTGAAGCCCTATGAAGCCATTTGGAGCCATATGAAAACCTATAGAGCCATATGAAGCCCTTTGGAGTCCTATGAAGCCCTATGAAGCCCTATAGAGCCATATGAAGCCCTATAATGAGTCGTATGAAGCCCTATGAAGCCCTATAGAGCCATATGAAGCCCGTTGGAGTCCTATGAAGCCCTATAGAGCCATATGAAGCCCCATAGAGCCATATGAAGCCCTATAGAGCCATATGAAGCCCGTTGGAGTCCTATGAAGCCCTATAGAGCCATATGAAGCCCCATAGAGCCATATGAAGCCATGAGGAGCCCTATGAAGCCCTTTGGAGTCCTATGAAGCCCTATAGAGCCATATGAAAACCCTTTGGAGCCATATGGAGCCCTATGAAGCCCTTTGGAGCCCCATGAAGCCCTATAGAGCCATATGAAGCCCTTTGGAGCCATATGGAGCCCTATGAAGCCATATAGAGCCATATGAAGCCCTTTGGAGCCCTATGAAGCCCCATTGAGTCCATTGGTGCCAGAGGGGCCATTTGAGACACAACCAGGATTGGTTCTTCACACAACTGAGTGTTACAGAGAAATTGGAAATAAACTACCCAAATGAGCTTTTCATATTAAACCATATACAGTATGACAGTAGTATTGAAAAATTGTGTTGAGTTGAATTACAGCCACAAGTGCCGCAGGTCCACATACTTCTACCGGTCAACATTACGCGTAAACCCATAACACTTCCAAGGAAACTGTAACAGGAAAGGACTAAGCTACTCTGCCACCTAAAAAAAATCTATTGACTAGATTTCCCCCCTGTATTTCCATTGGCCCTTCACTGCAGGAGCAACAACACAAGCAGGAAGTGACTTGGGATGTTCGGAAAGCATTTAGTAGATCAATAACCTGGGACAAAGCAGATATAGAGAGGGGGAGAGAACAGACAGAGAGAGAGTGAGAGAGAGAGAGAAGAGAGAGAGAGAGAGATTTCACTTTCTTTGAGAGAGAGAGAGAGAGAGAGACAGAAGAGAGAGAGAATGTCTTCTGTATTTTGTTTATTGTTCATTTCACTTTCTTTGGCAATGTCAACACATTTCCCATGCCAATAAAACCCCATTGAATTGAGAGAGAGAGAGACAGAGAAACAGAGAGAGAGACAGAGACAGAGAGAGAAGAGAAGAGAGACAGAGACAGAGACAGAGAGAGAGAGAGACAGAGAGAGAGAGAGAGAGAGAGAGAGAGAGAGAGAGAGAGAGAGAGAGAGACAGAGAGACAGAGACAGAGACAGAGAGAGAGAGAGAGAGAGAGAGAGAGAGAGAGAGAGAGAGAGAGAGAGAGAGAGAGAGAGAGAGAGAGAGAGAGAGAGAGAGAGAGAGAGACAGAGACAGAGACAGAGACAGAGACAGAGACAGAGACAGAGACAGAGACAGAGAGAGAGAGAGAGAGAGAGAGAGAGAGAGAGAGAGAGAGAGACAGAGAGAGAGAGAGAGAGAGAGAGAGAGAGAGAGAGAGAGAGAGAGAGAGAGAGAGAGACAGAGAGAGAGAGAGAGAGAGAGAGAGAGAGAGAGAGAGAGAGAGAGAGAGAGAGAGAGAGAGAGAGAGAGAGAGAGAGAGAGAGACAAATGGGATGTGGACTCACCCTCTTTGAGCATGCCTACTTTGAGACACTTCATGAAACGACAAGCCTGGCAGGATTTGCGTCTCCTCTTGGTGATCTCACACTCGTTTGTTGCTGGACAGCTGTACTCTATGTTCCCTGGGGAAGAAGGAGAGGATAGAGGAGACCATGGATAACACTCAGAGATCATTCTGTTCTTCTAAACTATTTATTAGATCCCCTCATATCCTGCTGCATTAGTCTCTCATATCCTGCTGCATCAGTCTCTCATATCTTGCTGCATCAGTCTCTCATATCCGGCTGCATCAGTCTCTCATATCCTGCTGCATCAGTCTCTTATATCCTGCTGCATTAGTCTCTCATATCCTGCTGCATCAGTCTCTCATATCCTGCTGCATCAGTCTCTCATATCCTGCTGCATTAGTCTCTCATATCCTGCTGCATCAGTCTCTCATATCCTGCTGCATCAGTCTCTCATATCTTGCTGCATCAGTCTCTCATATCCTGCTGCATCAGTCTCTCATATCCTGCTGCATCAGTCTCTCATATCCTGCTGCATCAGTCTCTCATATCCTGCTGCATCAGTCTCTCATATCCTGCTGCATCAGTCTCTCATATCCTGCTGCATTAGTCTCTCATATCCTGCTGCATCAGTCTCTCATATCCGCCTGCATCAGTCTCTCATATCCTGCTGCATCAGTCTCTCATATCTTGCAGCATCAGTCTCTCATATCCTGCTGCATTAGTCTCTCATATCCTGCTGCATCAGTCTCTCATATCCTGCTGCATCAGTCTCTCATATCTTGCTGCATCAGTCTCTCATATCCTGCTGCATCAGTCTCTCATATCCTGCTGCATCAGTCTCTCATATCTTGCTGCATCAGTCTCTCATATCCGGCTGCATCAGTCTCTCATATCCTGCCTCATCAGTCTCTCATATCCGGCTGCATTAGTCTCTCATATCCTGCTGCATCAGTCTCTCATATCCTGCTGCATCAGTCTCTCATATCCTGCTGCATCAGTCTCTCATATCTTGCTGCATCAGTCTCTCATATCCGGCTGCATCAGTCTCTCATATCCTGCCTCATCAGTCTCTCATATCCTGCCTCATCAGTCTCTCATATCCTGCTGCATCAGTCTCTCATATCCGGCTGCATCAGTCTCTCATATCCTGCCTCATCAGTCTCTCATATCTGGCTGCATCAGTCTCTCATATCCTGCTGCATCAGTCTCTCATATCCTGCTGCATCAGTCTCTCATATCTTGCTGCATCAGTCTCTCATATCCTGCTGCATCAGTCTCTCATATCCGCCTGCATCAGTCTCTCATATCCTGCTGCATCAGTCTCTCATATCCTGCTGCATCAGTCTCTCATATCCTGCTGCATCAGTCTCTCATATCCTGCTGCATCAGTCTCTCATATCCGGCTGCATCAGTCTCTCATATCCGGCTGCATCAGTCTCTCATATCCGGCTGCATTAGTCTCTCATATCCTGCTGCATCAGTCTCTCATATCCTGCTGCATCAGTCTCTCATATCCTGCTGCATCAGTCTCTCATATCCTGCTGCATCAGTCTCTCATATCCGGCTGCATTAGTCTCTCATATCCTGCTGCATCAGTCTCTCATATCCTGCTGCATCAGTCTCTCATATCCTGCTGCATCAGTCTCTCATATCCGGCTGCATCAGTCTCTCATATCCGGCTGCATTAGTCTCTCATATCCTGCTGCATTAGTCTCTCATATCCTGCTGCATCAGTCTCTCATATCCGGCTGCATCAGTCTCTCATTTCCTGCTGCATCAGTCTCTCATATCCGGCTGCATTAGTCTCTCATATCCTGCTGCATTAGTCTCTCATATCCTGCTGCATCAGTCTCTCATATCCTGCTGCATCAGTCTCTCATTTCCGGCTGCATTAGTCTCTCATAATTCCATCCTCAACCCCCTTCTCTATATTATTGACTTGAACCTTCCTGTCTCTCCTCCTCCTGAACATTTTCTGACCGGCATGGTACTGACACACATAAACACATTCAAACACGCACAGACGCTTACCCCTCTACCAAGGTGACCTAAAATGACAAACTCCTGAAGGAGAGAAGAGGGTAGTGGCATTTTGATGGGGCACGTAAAAAGCTCCTCCGTCCCTCCGTCCCCCCTCCATCCCCCCTCCATCTCTCCATCCTCCCTCCATCCCCCCACCACCCCCTCCATCTCTCCATCCCCCACCCCCTCCGTCCCCCCTCCATCCTCCCATCCCCCTCCATCCCCCAATCCCCCTCCATCCCTCGGTCCCTCCGTCCCCCCCGCCTCCATCCCTCCATCCCCCTCCATCCCACTTCCATTCCTCCATCCCTCAATCCCTCCACCCCCTCCATCCATCCCTCCACTCCCCCATCCCCCCCTCCATCCCTCCCCTCCATCCCTCCCTCCCCCTCCATCCCTCCACTCCCCCATCCCCCTCCAACCCTCCATCCCCCTCCCCCTCCATCCCTCCTCCATCCCTCCCCCTCCATCCCTCCATCCCCCCCCTCCATCCCTCCATCCCTCCCCCTCCATCCCTCTCCATCCCTCCTCCCTCCATCCCTCCCCCTCCATCCCTCCATCCCTCCATCCCTCCATCCCTCCCCCTCCATCCCTCCATCCCCCCTCCATCCCTCCATCCCTCCATCCCTCCCCTCCATCCCTCCCCTCCATCCATCCCTCCATCCTCCCCCTTCCATCCTTTTGCCCTTCCTCCACTCCATCCCAGATAAATGAGCTCCATTAATGCAGAGGAGCAGATTTTCAACTCAACATCCCTACCCCTCCCATCCCCGGGTTCCCGTCCAGATCATTTCATCCTGTAGCTGTGTTTCATATACTGTAGCTGTGTTTCCCTCCCCCTCCATCCCTCTGTGTTTCATACCTGTGTTTCTCCATACTGTCCCTGTGTTTCATCCCTGTAGCTGTGTTTCATACTGTAGCTCATATCCTGTACCCTCTCCATCCCTACCTGTGTTTCCTCTGTGTTTCATCCCTCTGTGTTTCATATACTGTAGCTGTGTTTCATCCCTCCCCATATACTCCATCCCTCCATCCCTCCCCCTATACCTGTGTTTCCTCTGTGTTTCATCCCTGTGTTTCATATACTGTAGCTGTGTTAATGCAGAGGTAGCTGTGTTTCAACTATACCTAGCTGTGTTTCATCCTGTAGCTGTGTTTCATATACTGTAGCTGTGTTTCATATACTGTAGCTGTGTTTCATACTGTAGCTGTGTTTCATATACTGTAGCTGTGTTTCATATATGTACTGTGTTTCAGCTGTGTTTGTTTTCATATACTGTAGCTGTGTTTCATATACTGTA
Source organism: Oncorhynchus keta (assembly GCF_023373465.1). NCBI lineage: Eukaryota > Metazoa > Chordata > Actinopteri > Salmoniformes > Salmonidae > Oncorhynchus > Oncorhynchus keta. The sequence goes on from NC_068428.1 coordinate 44,302,176, forward strand.
GCTGTGTTTCATATACTGTAGCTGTGTTTCATATACTGTAGCTGTGTTTCATATACTGTAGCTGTGTTTCATATACTGTAGCTGTGTTTCATATACTGTAGCTGTGTTTCATATACTGTATGTGTTTCATATACTGTAGCTGTGTTTCATATACTGTAGCTGTGTTTCATCCTGTGTTTCATATGCTGTAGCTGTGTTTCATATACTGTAGCTGTGTTTCATATACTGTAGCTGTGTTTCATCTGTAGCTGTGTTTCATATACTGTAGCTGTGTTTCATATACTGTAGCTGTGTTTCATATACTGTAGCTGTGTTTCATATACTGTAGCTGTTCATATACTGTCTGTGTTTCATATACTGTAGCTGTGTTTCATATACTGTAGCTGTGTTTCATATACTGTAGCTGTGTTTCATATACTGTAGCTGTGTTTCATATACTGTAGCTGTGTTTCATATACTGTAGCTGTGTTTCATATACTGTAGCTGTGTTTCATATTTCTGTGTTTCATATACTGTAGCTGTGTTTCATATACTGTAGCTGTGTTTCATATACTGTATGTATATACTGTAGCTGTGTTTCATATACTGTAGCTGTGTTTCATATACTGTAGCTGTGTTTCATATACTGTAGCTGTGTTTCATATACTGTAGCTGTGTTTCATATACTGTAGCTGTGTTTCATATACTGTAGCTGTGTTTCATATACTGTAGCTGTGTTTCATATACTGTAGCTGTGTTTCATATACTGTAGCTGTGTTTCATATACTGTAGCTGTGTTTCATATACTGTAGCTGTGTTTCATATACTGTAGCTGTGTTTCATATACTGTAGCTGTGTTTCATATACTGTAGCTGTGTTTCATATACTGTGTTTTTCATACTACTGTAGCTGTGTTTCATATACTGTAGCTGTGTTTCATATACTGTAGCTGTGTTTCATATACTGTAGCTGTGTTTCATATACTGTAGCTGTGTTTCATATACTGTAGCTGTGTTTCATATACTGTGTTTCAGCTGTGTTTCATATACTGTAGCTGTGTTTCATATACTGTAGCTGTGTTTCATATACTGTAGCTGTGTTTCATATACTGTAGCTGTGTTTCATATACTGTAGCTGTGTTTCATATACTGTAGCTGTGTTTCATATACTGTAGCTGTGTTTCATATACTGTAGCTGTGTTTCATATACTGTAGCTGTGTTTCATATACTGTAGCTGTGTTTCATATACTGTAGCTGTGTTTCATATACTGTAGCTGTGTTTCATATACTGTAGCTGTGTTTCATATACTGTAGCTGTGTTTCATATACTGTAGCTGTGTTTCATATACTGTAGCTGTGTTTCATATACTGTAGCTGTGTTTCATATACTGTAGCTGTGTTTCATATACTGTAGCTGTGTTTCATATACTGTATATACTGTAGCTGTGTTTCATATACTGTAGCTGTGTTTCATATACTGTAGCTGTGTTTCATATAGCTGTATATACTGTGTTTTCATATACTGTAGCTGTGTTTCATATACTGTAGCTGTGTTTCATATACTGTAGCTGTGTTTCATATACTGTATATACTCTAGCTGTGCTGTGTTTCATATATATACTGTAGCTGTGTTTCATATACTGTAGCTGTGTTTCATATACTGTAGCTGTGTTTCATATACTGTAGCTGTGTTTCATATACTGCTGTGTTTCATATACTGCTGTGTTTCATAGCTGTGTTTCATATACTGTAGCTGTGTTTCATATACTGTAGCTGTGTTTCATATACTGTAGCTGTGTTTCATATACTGTAGCTGTGTTTCATATACTGTAGCTGTGTTTCACTGTAGCTGTGTTTCATATACTGTAGCTGTGTTTCATATACTGTAGCTGTGTTTCATATACTGTAGCTGTGTTTCATATACTGTAGCTGTGTTTCATATACTGTAGCTGTGTTTCATATACTGTAGCTGTGTTTCATATACTGTAGCTGTGTTTCATATACTCTAGCTGTGTTTCATATACTGTAGCTGTGTTTCATATACTGTAGCTGTGTTTCATATACTGTAGCTGTGTTTCATATACTGTAGCTGTGTTTCATATACTGTAGCTGTGTTTCATATACTGTAGCTGTGTTTCATATACTGTAGCTGTGTTCTAGCTGTGTGTGTTTCATATACTGTAGCTGTGTTTCATATACTGTAGCTGTGTTTCATATACTGTAGCTGTGTTTCATATACTCTAGCTGTGTTTCATATACTGTAGCTGTGTTTCATATACTGTAGCTGTGTTTCATATACTGTAGCTGTGTTTCATATACTGTAGCTGTGTTTCATATACTCTAGCTGTGTTTCATATACTGTAGCTGTGTTTCATATACTGTAGCTGTGTTTCATATACTGTAGCTGTGTTTCATATACTCTAGCTGTGTTTCATATACTGTAGCTGTGTTTCATATACTGTAGCTGTGTTTATACTGTATGTGTTTCATACTGTAGCTGTGTTTCATATACTGTAGCTGTGTTTCATATACTGTAGCTGTGTTTCATATACTGTAGCTGTGTTTCATATACTGTAGCTGTGTTTCATATACTGTAGCTGTGTTTCATATACTGTAGCTGTGTTTCATATACTGTAGCTGTGTTTCATATACTGTAGCTGTGTTTCATATACTGTAGCTGTGTTTCATATACTGTAGCTGTGTTTCATATACTGTATATACTGTAGCTGTGTTTCATATACTGCTAGTAGCTGTTTTCATATACTGTAGCTGTGTTTCATATACTGTAGCTGTGTTTCATATACTGTAGCTGTGTTTCATATACTGTAGCTGTGTTTCATATACTGTAGCTGTGTTTCATATACTGTAGCTGTGTTTCATATACTGTAGCTGTGTTTCATATACTGTAGCTGTGTTTCATATACTGTAGCTGTGTTTCATATACTGTAGCTGTGTTTCATATACTGTAGCTGTGTTTCATATACTGTAGCTGTGTTTCAGCTATACTGTAGCTGTGTTTCATATACTGTAGCTGTGTTTCATATACTGTAGCTGTGTTTCATATACTGTAGCTGTGTTTCATATACTGTAGCTGTGTTTCATATACTGTAGCTGTGTTTCATATACTGTAGCTGTGTTTCATATACTGTAGCTGTGTTTCATATACTGTAGCTGTGTTTCATATACTGTAGCTGTGTTTCATATACTGTAGCTGTGTTTCATATACTGTAGCTGTGTTTCATATACTGTAGCTGTGTTTCATATAGCTGTGTTTCATATACTGTAGCTGTGTTTCATATACTGTAGCTGTGTTTCATATACTGTAGCTGTGTTTCATATACTGTAGCTGTGTTTCATATACTGTAGCTGTGTTTCATATACTGTAGCTGTGTTTCATATACTGTAGCTGTGTTTCATATACTGTAGCTGTGTTTCATATACTGTAGCTGTGTTTCATATACTGTAGCTGTGTTTCATATACTGTAGCTGTGTTTCATATACTGTAGCTGTGTTTCATATACTGTAGCTGTGTTTCATATAGCTGTATATACTGTAGCTGTGTTTCATATACTGTGTTTCATATACTGCTGTGTTTCATATACTGTAGCTGTGTTTCATATACTGTAGCTGTGTTTCATATACTGTAGTTTCATATACTGTAGCTGTGTTTCATATACTGTAGCTGTGTTTCATATACTGTAGCTGTGTTTCATATACTGTAGCTGTGTTTCATATACTGTAGCTGTGTTTCATATACTGTAGCTGTGTTTCATATACTGTAGCTGTGTTTCATATACTGTAGCTGTGTTTCATATACTGTAGCTGTGTTTCATATACTGTAGCTGTGTTTCATATACTGTAGCTGTGTTTCATATACTGTAGCTGTGTTTCATATACTCTAGCTGTGTTTCATATACTGCTGTGTTTCATATACTGTAGCTGTGTTTCATATACTGTAGCTGTGTTTCATATACTGTAGCTGTGTTTCAGTAGCTGTGTTTCATATACTGTAGCTGTGTTTCATATACTCTAGCTGTGTTTCATATACTGTAGCTGTGTTTCATATACTGTAGCTGTGTTTCATATACTGTAGCTGTGTTTCATATACTCTAGCTGTGTTTCATATACTGCTGTGTTTCATATACTGTGTGTTTCATATACTGTAGCTGTGTTTCATATACTGTAGCTGTGTTTCATATACTGTAGCTGTGTTTCATATACTGTAGCTGTGTTTCATATACTGTAGCTGTGTTTCATATACTGTAGCTGTGTTTCATATACTGTATATACTGCTGTGTTTCATATACTGTAGCTGTGTTTCATATACTGTAGCTGTGTTTCATATACTGTAGCTGTGTTTCATATACTGTAGCTGTGTTTCATATACTGTAGCTGTGTTTCATATACTGTAGCTGTGTTTCATATACTGTAGCTGTGTTTCATATACTGTAGCTGTGTTTCATATACTGTAGCTGTGTTTCATATACTGTAGCTGTGTTTCATATACTGTAGCTGTGTTTCATATACTGTAGCTGTGTTTCATATACTGTAGCTGTGTTTCATATACTGTAGCTGTGTTTCATATACTGTAGCTGTGTTTCATATACTGTAGCTGTGTTTCATATACTGTAGCTGTGTTTCATATACTGTAGCTGTGTTTCATATACTCTAGCTGTGTTTCATATACTGTAGCTGTGTTTCATATACTGTAGCTGTGTTTCATATACTGTAGCTGTGTTTCATATACTGTAGCTGTGTTTCATATACTGTAGCTGTGTTTCATATACTCTAGCTGTGTTTCATATACTGTAGCTGTGTTTCATATACTGTAGCTGTGTTTCATATACTGTAGCTGTGTTTCATATACTGTAGCTGTGTTTCATATACTGTAGCTGTGTTTCATATACTGTAGCTGTGTTTCATATACTGTAGCTGTGTTTCATATACTGTATACTGTAGCTGTGTTTCATATACTGTAGCTGTGTTTCATATACTCTAGCTGTGTTTCATATACTGTAGCTGTGTTTCATATACTGTAGCTGTGTTTCATATACTGTAGCTGTGTTTCATATACTGTAGCTGTGTTTCATATACTGTAGCTGTGTTTCATATACTGTAGCTGTGTTTCATATACTGTAGCTGTGTTTCATATACTGTAGCTGTGTTTCATATACTGTAGCTGTGTTTCATATACTGTAGCTGTGTTTCATATACTGTAGCTGTGTTTCATATATATACTGTAGCTGTGTTTCATATACTGTAGCTGTGTTTCATATACTGTAGCTGTGTTTCATATACTGTAGCTGTGTTTCATATACTGTAGCTGTGTTTCATATACTGTAGCTGTGTTTCATATACTGTAGCTGTGTTTCATATACTGTAGCTGTGTTTCATATACTGTAGCTGTGTTTCATATACTGTAGCTGTGTTTCATATACTGTAGCTGTGTTTCATATACTGTAGCTGTGTTTCATATACTGTAGCTGTGTTTCATATACTGTAGCTGTGTTTCATATACTGTAGCTGTGTTTCAGCTGTGTTTTCATATACTGTAGCTGTGTTTCATATACTGTAGCTGTGTTTTTTCATATACTGTAGCTGTGTTTCATATACTGTAGCTGTGTTTCATATACTCTAGCTGTGTTTCATATACTGTAGCTGTGTTTCATATACTGTAGCTGTGTTTCATATACTGTAGCTGTGTTTCATATACTGTAGCTGTGTTTCATATACTGCTGTGTTTCATATACTGTAGCTGTGTTTCATATACTGTGTGTTTCAGCTGTGTTTCATATACTGTAGCTGTGTTTCATATACTGTAGCTGTGTTTCATATACTGTAGCTGTGTTTCATATACTGTAGCTGTGTTTCATATACTGTAGCTGTGTTTCATATAGCTGTGTTTCATATACTCTAGCTGTGTTTATACTGTAGCTGTGTTTCATATACTGTAGCTGTGTTTCATATACTCTAGCTGTGTTTCATATACTGTAGCTGTGTTTCATATACTGTAGCTGTGTTTCATATACTGTGTTTCATATACTGCTGTGTTTCATATACTGTATATACTGTAGCTGTGTTTCATATACTGTAGCTGTGTTTCATATACTGTAGCTGTGTTTCATATACTGTAGCTGTGTTTCATATACTGTAGCTGTGTTTCATATACTGTAGCTGTGTTTCATATACTGTAGCTGTGTTTCATATACTGTAGCTGTGTTTCATATACTGTAGCTGTGTTTCATATACTCTAGCTGTGTTTCATATACTGTAGCTGTGTTTCATATACTGTAGCTGTGTTTCATATACTCTGTAGCTGTGTTTCATATACTGTAGCTGTGTTTCATATACTGTAGCTGTGTTTCATATACTCTAGCTGTGTTTCATATACTGTAGCTGTGTTTCATATACTGTAGCTGTGTTTCATATACTGTAGCTGTGTTTCATATACTGTAGCTGTGTTTCATATACTGTAGCTGTGTTTCATATACTGTAGCTGTGTTTCATATACTGTAGCTGTGTTTCATATACTGTAGCTGTGTTTCATATACTGTAGCTGTGTTTCATATACTGTAGCTGTGTTTCATATACTCTAGCTGTGTTTCATATACTGTAGCTGTGTTTCATATACTGTAGCTGTGTTTCATATACTCTAGCTGTGTTTCATATACTGTAGCTGTGTTTCATATACTGTAGCTGTGTTTCATATACTGTAGCTGTGTTTCATATACTGTAGCTGTGTTTCATATACTGTAGCTGTGTTTCATATACTGTAGCTGTGTTTCATATACTGTAGCTGTGTTTCATATACTCTAGCTGTGTTTCATATACTGTAGCTGTGTTTCATATACTGTAGCTGTGTTTCATATACTGTAGCTGTGTTTCATATACTGTAGCTGTGTTTCATATACTGTAGCTGTGTTTCATATACTGTAGCTGTGTTTCATATACTGTAGCTGTGTTTCATATACTGTAGCTGTGTTTCATATACTGCTGTGTTTCATATACTGTAGCTGTGTTTCATATACTGTAGCTGTGTTTCATATACTGTAGCTGTGTTTCATATACTGTAGCTGTGTTTCATATACTGTAGCTGTGTTTCATATACTCTAGCTGTGTTTCATATACTGTAGCTGTGTTTCATATACTGTAGCTGTGTTTCATATACTGTAGCTGTGTTTCATATACTGTAGCTGTGTTTCATATACTGTAGCTGTGTTTCATATACTGTGGCTGTGTTTCATATACTGTAGCTGTGTTTCATATACTCTAGCTGTGTTTCATATACTGTAGCTGTGTTTCATATACTGTAGCTGTGTTTCATATACTCTGTAGCTGTGTTTCATATACTGTAGCTGTGTTTCATATACTGTAGCTGTGTTTCATATACTGTAGCTGTGTTTCATATACTGTAGCTGTGTTTCATATACTGTAGCTGTGTTTCATATACTGTAGCTGTGTTTCATATACTGTAGCTGTGTTTCATATACTGTGGCTGTGTTTCATATACTCTAGCTGTGTTTCATATACTGTAGCTGTGTTTCATATACTGTAGCTGTGTTTCATATACTGTAGCTGTGTTTCATATACTGTAGCTGTGTTTCATATACTGTGTTTTTCATATACTGTAGCTGTGTTTCATATACTGTAGCTGTGTTTCATATACTCTAGCTGTGTTTCATATACTCTAGCTGTGTTTCATATACTGTAGCTGTGTTTCATATACTGTAGCTGTGTTTCATATACTGTAGCTGTGTTTCATATACTGTAGCTGTGTTTCATATACTGTAGCTGTGTTTCATATACTGTAGCTGTGTTTCATATACTGTAGCTGTGTTTCATATACTGTAGCTGTGTTTCATATACTGTAGCTGTGTTTCATATACTGTAGCTGTGTTTCATATACTGTAGCTGTGTTTCATATAGCTGTGTTTCATATACTCTAGCTGTGTTTCATATACTGTAGCTGTGTTTCATATACTGTAGCTGTGTTTCATATACTGTAGCTGTGTTTCATATACTGTAGCTGTGTTTCATATACTGTAGCTGTGTTTCATATACTGTAGCTGTGTTTCATATACTCTAGCTGTGTTTCATATACTCTAGCTGTGTTTCATATACTGTAGCTGTGTTTCATATACTGTAGCTGTGTTTCATATACTGTAGCTGTGTTTCATATACTGTAGCTTGTTTCATATACTGTAGCTGTGTTTCATATACTGTAGCTGTGTTTCATATACTGTAGCTGTGTTTCATATACTGTAGCTGTGTTTCATATACTCTAGCTGTGTTTCATATACTGTAGCTGTGTTTCATATACTGTAGCTGTGTTTCATATACTGTAGCTGTGTTTCATATACTGTAGCTGTGTTTCATATACTGTAGCTGTGTTTCATACTGTAGCTGTGTTTCATATACTGTAGCTGTGTTTCATATACTGTAGCTGTGTTTCATATACTGTAGCTGTGTTTCATATACTGTAGCTGTGTTTCATATACTGTAGCTGTGTTTCATATACTGTAGCTGTGTTTCATATACTGTAGCTGTGTTTCATATACTGTAGCTGTGTTTCATATACTGTAGCTGTGTTTCATATAGCTGTGTTTCAGCTGTGTTTTCATATACTGTAGCTGTGTTTCATATACTGTAGCTGTGTTTCATATACTGTAGCTGTGTTTCATATACTGTAGCTGTGTTTCATATACTGTAGCTGTGTTTCATATACTGTAGCTGTGTTTCATATACTGTAGCTGTGTTTCATATACTGTAGCTGTGTTTCATATACTGTGGCTGTGTTTCATATACTGTAGCTGTGTTTCATATACTGTGGCTGTGTTTCTAGCTGTGTTTCATATACTGTAGTAGCTGTGTTTCATATACTGTGGCTGTGTTTCATATACTGTAGCTGTGTTTCATATACTGTAGCTGTGTTTCATATACTGTAGCTGTGTTTCATATACTGTAGCTGTGTTTCATATACTGTAGCTGTGTTTCATATACTGTAGCTGTGTTTCATATACTGTAGCTGTGTTTCATATACTGTAGCTGTGTTTCATATACTGTAGCTGTGTTTCATATACTGTAGCTGTGTTTCATATACTGTAGCTGTGTTTCATATACTGTAGCTGTGTTTCATATACTGTAGCTGTGTTTCATATACTGTAGCTGTGTGTGTTTCATATACTGTAGCTGTGTTTCATATACTGTAGCTGTGTTTCATATACTGTGTGTTTCAGGCTGTGTTTCATATACTGTGTGTTTCATATGCTGTGTTTTTCATATACTGTAGCTGTGTTTCATATACTGTAGCTGTGTTTCATATACTGTAGCTGTGTTTCATATACTGTGTGTTTCATATACTGCTGTGTTTCATATACTGTAGCTGTGTTTCATATACTGTAGCTGTGTTTCATATACTGTAGCTGTGTTTCATATACTGTAGCTGTTTCATATCATATGCTGCTGTTTTTCATATACTGTAGCTGTGTTTCATATACTGTAGCTGTGTTTCATATACTGTAGCTGTGTTTCATATACTGTAGCTGTGTTTCATATACTGTAGCTGTGTTTCATATACTGTAGCTGTGTTTCATATACTGTAGCTGTGTTTCATATACTGTAGCTGTGTTTCATATACTCTAGCTGTGTTTCATATACTGTAGCTGTGTTTCATATACTGTAGCTGTGTTTCATATACTGTAGCTGTGTTTCATATACTGTAGCTGTGTTTCATATACTGTAGCTGTGTTTCATATACTGTAGCTGTGTTTCATATACTGTAGCTGTGTTTCATATACTGTAGCTGTGTTTCATATACTGTAGCTGTGTTTCATATACTGTAGCTGTGTTTCATACTGTAGCTGTGTTTCATATACTGTAGCTGTGTTTCATATACTGTAGCTGTGTTTCATATACTGTAGCTGTGTTTCATATACTGTAGCTGTGTTTCATACTGTAGCTGTGTTTCATATAGCTGTGTTTCATATACTGTAGCTGTGTTTCATATACTGTGGCTGTGTTTCATATACTGTGGCTGTGTTTTCATATGCTGGCTGTGCTGCTGTGTTTCATATACTGTGGCTGTGTTTCATATACTGTGGCTGTGTTTCATATATCTCAGCTGTGTTTCATATACTGTGGCTGTGTTTCATATACTGTGGCTGTGTTTCATATGCTGTAGCTGTGTTTCATATACTGTGGCTGTGTTTCATATGCTGTGTGTTTCATATGCTCTGGCTGTGTTTCATGTCTTTGTGTTTTCATGTACATGGCTGTGTTTCATATACTGTGGCTGTGTTTCATATACGTGGCTGTGTTTCATAGCTGTGGCTGTGTTTCATATCTGTGGCTGTGTTTCATGTCTCTAGCTGTGTTCAGCTGTGTTTCATATCGCTCTGGCTAATGTTTCTTATCATGATGGCTGGTTTCATGTTATGCGTAGCTGTGTTTCATATACTGTAGCTGTGTTTCATATACTGTAGCTGTGTTTCATATACTGTGGCTGTGTTTCATATATACTCTGGCTGGTTTCATATATGTGTGTGTTTCATATGCTGTAGCTGTGTTTCATATCTCTAGCTGTATTTCATATGCTGTGGCTGTGTTTCATATGCTGTGGCTGTGTTTCATATACTGTGGCTGTGTTTTATATACTGCTAGGCTGTGTTTCATAGGTTGTTTCATATACTGTGGCTGTGTTCAGCTGTGTGTTCATATACTGTAGCTGTGTTCTCATATACTGTAGCTGTGTTTCATATACTGTAGCTGTGTTTCATATACTGTAGCTGTGTTTCATATAATTGTATATGCTGTGGCTTTCATATACTGTAGCTGTGTTTCATATACTGTAGCTGTGTTTCATATGTGTGTGTGTTTCATATACTGTGGCTGTGTTTCATATGCTGTAGCTGTGTTTCCATATACTGTAGCTGTGTTTCATACTGTGGCTGTGTTTCATATAATGTAGCTGTGTTTCATATACTGTAGCTGTGTTTCATATACTCTGGCTGTGTTTCATATGCACTGTGGCTGTGTTTCATATGCTGTGGCTGTGTTTCATATACTGTGGCTGTGTTTCATATGCTGTAGCTGTGTTTCATATACTGTGGCTGTGTTTCATATACTGTAGCTGTGTTTCATATACTGTAGCTGTGTTTCATATCTGTGGCTGTGTTTCCATAACATACTGTGGCTGTGTTTCATATACTGTGGCTGTGTTTCATATACTGTTTCATATACTGTGGCTGTGTTTCATATATGTGGCTGTGTTTCATATACTGTGGCTGTGTTTCATATACTGTGGCTGTGTTTCATGTCACTGGCTGTGTTTCATATACTGTGGCTGTGTTTCATATGTCTGTGGCGTGTTTCATATGTGGCTGTGCTGTGTTCATATACTGTGGCTGTGTTTCATATACTGTGGCTGTGTTTCATACTCTGTGCTGTGTTTCATATGCTGTGGCTGTGTTTCATGTGCTGTGGCTGTGTTTCATATACTGTAGCTGTGTTTCATGGCTCTGTGGCTGTGTTTCATATACTGTGGCTGTGTTTCATATACTGTGGCTGTGTTTCATATACTGTGGCTGTGTTTCATATACTGTGGCTGTGTTTCATATACTGTGGCTGTGTTTCATATACTGTAGCTGTGTTTCATATGCTGTCGGCTGTGTTTCATATACTGTAGCTGTGTTTCATATACTGTAGCTGTGTTTCATATACTGTAGCTGTGTTTCATATACTGTGGCTGTGTTTCATATACTGTGGCTGTGTTTCATATCTCTGGCTGTGTTTCATATACTGTGGCTGTGTTTCATATACTGTAGCTGTTTCATATGTTTCATATACTGTGGCTGTGTTTCATATACTGTGGCTGTGTTTCATATGCTGTGGCTGTGTTTCATATGCACTGGCTGTGTTTCATATACTGTAAGCTGTGTTTCATATATGTGGCTGTGTTTCATATACTGTGGCTGTGTTTCATATACTGTAGCTGTGTTTCATATACTGTAGCTGTGTTTCATATACTGTGGCTGTGTTTCATATACTGTGGCTGTGTTTCATATGCTGTGGCTGTGTTTCATATACTCTAGCTGTGTTTCATATACTGTAGCTGTGTTTTCATATGTGGCTGTGTTTCATATACTGTGGCTGTGTTTCATAGCTATGTTTCTGTAGCTGTGTTTCATATACTGTAGCTGTGTTTCATATACTGTGGCTGTGTTTCATATACTGTAGCTGTCTTTCATATACTGTAGCTGTGTTTCATATACTGTGGCTGTGTTTCATATACTGTAGCTGTGTTTCATACTGTGGCTGTGTTTCATATACTGTGGCTGTGTTTCATATGTTTCACTGTGGCTGTGTTTCATATGCATGGCTGTGTTTATTGCTGTGTTTCATATGCTGTTTCATGCTGTGTTTCATATGCTGTAGCTGTGTTTCATATGCTGTGGCTACTGTAGCTGTGTTTCATATACTGTGGCTGTGTTTCATATGCTGTAGCTGTGTTTTTCATATACTGTAGCTGTGTTTCATATACTGTAGCTGTGTTTTTCATATGGCTGTGTTTCATATACTGTTTGTTTCATATGCTGGCTGTGTTTCATATATACTCTATTTGTGTTTCATATACTGTAGCTGTGTTTCATATACTGTGGCTGTGTTTCATATATACTGTAGCTGTGCTCATATACTGTAGCTGTGTTTCATATACTGTAGCTGTGTTTCATATACTGTAGCTGTGTTTCATATACTGTAGCTGTGTTTCATATACTGTAGCTGTGTTTCATATACTGTGGCTGTTTAGCTGTGTTTCATATACTGTAGCTGTGTTTCATATACTGTAGCTGTGTTTCATATACTGTAGCTGTGTTTCATATACTCTGGCTGTGTTTCATATACTGTAGCTGTGTTTCATATACTGTAGCTGTGTTTCATATACTGTAGCTGTGTTTCATATACTGTAGCTGTGTTTCATATGTAGCTGTGTTTCATATACTGTGTTTTTCATATACTGTAGCTGTGTTTCATATACTGTAGCTGTGTTTCATATACTGCTGTGTTTCATATACTGTAGCTGTGTTTCATATACTGTGGCTGTGTTTCATATACTGTAGCTGTTTTCATATACTGTAGCTGTGTTTCATATGTGTGTGTTTCATACTGTAGCTGTGTTTCATATACTGTAGCTGTGTTTCATATACTGTAGCTGTGTTTCATATACTGTGTTTTCATATACTGTGGCTATTGCATGTGTTTCATATACTGTAGCTGTGTTTCATATACTGTAGCTGTGTTTCATATACTGTGGCTGTGTTTCATATGCTGTAGCTGTGTTTCATATACTGTGGCTGTGTTTCATACTGTAGCTGTGTTTCATATACTGTAGCTGTGTTTCATATACTGTAGCTGTGTTTCATATACTGTAGCTGTGTTTCATATACTGTAGCTGTGTTTCATATACTGTAGCTGTGTTTCATATGCTGTGGCTGTGTTTCATATACTGTCAGCTGTGTTTCTGTGTGTTTCATATATGTAGCTGTGTTTCATATACTGTGGCTGTGTTTCATATACTGTAGCTGTGTTTCATATACTGTAGCTGTGTTTCATATACTGCTGTTTTCATATACTGTGTTTCATATACTGCTGTGTTTCATATACTGTGTTTCATATACTGCTGTGTTTCATATACTGTAGCTGTGTTTCATATACTGTAGCTGTGTTTCATATACTGTAGCTGTGTTTCATATACTGTAGCTGTGTTTCATATACTGTAGCTGTGTTTCATATACTGTGTTTCATGCTGTGTTTCATACTGTGGCTGTGTTTCATATACTGTGGCTGTGTTTCATATACTGTGTGCTGTGTTTCATATACTGTAGCTGTGTTTCATATACTGTAGCTGTGTTTCATATACTGTAGCTGTTTCACTATAGCTGTGTTTCATATACTGTGTGTGTTTCATATGCTGGCTGTGTTTCATATGCTGTGGCTGTGTTCATATATGCTGTGTTTCATATACTGTAGCTGTGTTTCATATACTCTAGCTGTGTTTTCATATACTGTAGCTGTGTTTCATATACTGTAGCTGTGTTTCATATACTGTAGCTGTGTTTCATATACTCTGGCTGTGTTTCCATATACTGCTGTGTTTCATATACTGTAGCTGTGTTTCATATACTGTAGCTGTGTTTCATATACTGTAGCTGTGTTTCATATACTGTAGCTGTGTTTCATATACTCTAGCTGTGTTTCATATACTGTAGCTGTGTTTCATATACTGTAGCTGTGTTTCATATACTGTAGCTGTGTTTCATATACTGTAGCTGTGTTTCATATACTGTAGCTGTGTTTCATATACTCTAGCTGTGTTTCATATACTGTAGCTGTGTTTCATATACTGTAGCTGTGTTTCATATACTGTAGCTGTGTTTCATATACTCTAGCTGTGTTTCATATGATTGTAGCTGTGTTTTATATACTGTAGCTGTGTTTCATATACTGTAGCTGTGTTTCATATACTGTAGCTGTGTTTCATATACTGCAGGCTGTAATTTATATATTCTTAGCTGTGTTTTTATATACTTGTAGTTGTAGCCATATACTGTAGCTGTGTTTCATATACTGTAGTTGCTCATACTATGTTTCATACTGTAGCTGTGTTTCATATAATGTAGTTGTGTTTCATATACTGTAGCATGCTAAAACAAA
>NC_068428.1:44321963-44336963 GCF_023373465.1 Oncorhynchus keta
ACTTCCTCTAGTTATTAACAGTCACGACCGCTGAGAGGACAACCAAACAGATTAACAGTCACAGAGAGAGGAGAAGAGAGAGGACGCTGCAGGTCTTCCTCTAGTCATTAACAGTCAGAGGAGAGGAGGACTTCCTCTAGTTATTAACAGGAGAGGAACAACTCAAACAGGAGGAGAGAGAGAGTTATTAACAGTCAAACACGAACGCTGGAGGACTTCCTCTAGTTATTAACAGTCACGACCGAGCAGGACTTCAAACAGAGAGGAGAGAGAGAGAGGTTATTAACAGTCAAACAGAGAGGAGAGAGAGACGCTGGAGGACAACCAAACTAGTTATTAACAGTCACAACTCAAACAGAGAGGGAGAGAGAGGAGAGGAGGACAACTCAAACCGCTGCAGGACTTCCTCTAGTTATTAACAGTCACAGAGAGGAACGCTGAGAGGACTTCCTCAAACTAGTTATTAACAGTCACAGAGAGGAGAGAGGAGAACGCTGCAGGACTTCCTCTAGTTATTAACAGTCACGAACGCTGGAGGACTTCAAACTCTAGTTAGGAGGACAACTCAGTCAGGACAACTCGACAACTCAAACAGAGAGGAGAGAGAGAGGAGAGGAGGACAACTCAAACAGAGAGGAGAGAGAGAGAGGAGGACAATTAAACAGAATACTGGAGGACTTCCTCTAGTCAATTAACAGTCACGAATACTGGAGGACTTCCTCTAGTTATTAACAGTCACGAACGCTGCAGGACAACCTCTAGTTATTAACAGTCACGAACGCTGGAGGACTTCCTCTAGTTATTAACAGTCACAGAGAGGAGAGACGCTGCAGGACTTCCTCAAACAGTTATTAACAGTCAGGAGACGCTGGAGGACTTCCTCTAGTTATTAACAGTCACGAACGCTGCAGGACTTCCTCTAGTTATTAACAGTCACGAGAGGCTGGAGGACTTCTCTAGTTATTAACAGTCACGAACACTGCAGGACTTCCTCTAGTCATTAACAGTCACGACCGCTGCAGGACTTCAAACTAGTTATTAACAGTCACGAACACTGACAACTCAAACAGGAGGACCTCTAGTCATTAACAGTCACGACCGCTGAGAGGACTTCCTCTAGTTATTAACAGTCATTCAAACAGAGAGGAGAGACGCTGCAGGACTTCAAACTCACGAAGCTCATTAACAGTCACGAACGCTGCAGGACTTCCTCTAGTTATTAACAGTCACGAACGCTGCAGGACTTCCTCTAGTTATTAACAGTCACGAACGCTGCAGGACTTCCTCTAGTTATTAACAGTCACGTTAACGCTGCAGGACTTCCTCTAGTTATTAACAGTCACGAACGCTGCAGGACTTCCTCTAGTTATTAACAGTCACGAACGCTGCAGGACTTCCTCTAGTTATTAACAGTCACGAACGCTGGAGGACTTCCTCTAGTCATTAACAGTCACGAACGCTGCAGGACTTCCTCTAGTTATTAACAGTCACGACCGCTGCAGGACTTCCTCTAGTTATTAACAGTCACGAACGCTGCAGGACTTCCTCTAGTTATTAACAGTCACGAACGCTGCAGGACTTCCTCTAGTTATTAACAGTCACGAACGCTGCAGGACTTCCTCTAGTTATTAACAGTCACGAACGCTGCAGGACTTCCTCTAGTTATTAACAGTCACGAACGCTGCAGGACTTCCTCTAGTTATTAACAGTCACGAACGCTGCAGGACTTCCTCTAGTTATTAACAGTCACGAACGCTGGAGGACTTCCTCTAGTTATTAACAGTCACGAACGCTGCAGGACTTCCTCTAGTTATTAACAGTCACGAACGCTGCAGGACTTCCTCTAGTTATTAACAGTCACGACCGCTGCAGGACTTCCTCTAGTTATTAACAGTCACGAACGCTGCAGGACTTCCTCTAGTTATTAACAGTCACGAACGCTGCAGGACTTCCTCTAGTTATTAACAGTCACGACCGCTGCAGGACTTCCTCTAGTTATTAACAGTCACGAACGCTGCAGGACTTCCTCTAGTTATTAACAGTCACGAACGCTGCAGGACTTCCTCTAGTTATTAATAGTCACGAACACTGGAGGACTTCCTCTAGTTATTAACAGTCACGAACGCTGCAGGACTTCCTCTAGTTATTAACAGTCACGACGCTGCAGGACTTCCTCTAGTTATTAACAGTCACGACTGCAGGACTTCCTCTAGTTATTAATAGTCACGAACACTGGAGGACTTCCTCTAGTTATTAACAGTCACGAACGCTGCAGGACTTCCTCTAGTTATTAACAGTCACGAATACTGGAGGACTTCCTCTAGTTATTAACAGTCACGAACGCTGCAGGACTTCCTCTAGTTATTAACAGTCACGAATACTGGAGGACTTCCTCTAGTTATTAACAGTCACGAACGCTGGAGGACTTCCTCTAGTTATTAACAGTCACGACCGCTGGAGGACTTCCTCTAGTTATTAACAGACTCACTAGTTATTAACAGTCACTGCAGGACTTCCTCTAGTTATTAACAGTCACGAACGCTGCAGGACTTCCTCTAGTTATTAACAGTCACGAACGCTGCAGGACTTCCTCTAGTTATTAACAGTCACGAACGCTGAGGACTTCCTCTAGTTATTAACAGTCACGCGACGCTGCAGGACTTCCTCTAGTTATTAACAGTCACGAACGCTGAGGACTTCCTCTAGTTATTAACAGTCACGAACGCTGCAGGACTTCCTCTAGTTATTAACAGTCACGAACGCTGGACTTCCTCTAGGACAGTTCCTCTAGGTCTAGTTATTAACAGTCACGACCGCTGGAGGACTTCCTCTAGTTATTAACAGTCACGAACGCTGCAGGACTTCCTCTAGTTATTAACAGTCACGACCGCTGGAGGACTTCCTCTAGTTATTAACAGTCACGAACGCTGCAGGACTTCCTCTAGTTATTAACAGTCACGAACGCTGCAGGACTTCCTCTAGTTATTAACAGTCACGAACGCTGGAGGACTTCCTCTAGTTATTAACAGTCACGAACGCTGCAGGACTTCCTCTAGTTATTAACAGTCACGAACGCTGAGGACTTCCTCTAGTTATTAACAGTCACGACCGCTGGAGGACTTCCTCTAGTTATTAACAGTCACGAACGCTGCAGGACTTCCTCTAGTTATTAACAGTCACGAACGCTGGAGGACTTCCTCTAGTTATTAACAGTCACGAACGCTGCAGGACTTCCTCTAGTTATTAACAGTCACGAACGCTGCAGGACTTCCTCTAGTTATTAACAGTCACGACCGCTGGAGGACTTCCTCTAGTTATTAACAGTCACGAACGCTGGAGGACTTCCTCTAGTTATTAACAGTCACGACCGCTGGAGGACTTCCTCTAGTTATTAACAGTCAGCGGATCAACTCATCGTCGTCAATTCCCTGATATTTTCTCAGTTCAACAGATTACTGTGAGGCATGACAGACACGATGCCAACAGGGCAACACACACACACACACACACACACACACACACACACACACACACACACACACACACACACACACACACACACACACACACACACACACACACACATACACACACACACACACACAGAAGGCTGACATATACATAAACCCAGCAGATTTTAAGTGTGGGTGGATTAATTCCCTGGGTAAACATTAGTAATCACCATCAAATGGTATGACTCCCCTACCACTACTGATGACATCACTGTAAGGTAACACGGTGTGACTCCCCTACCACTACTGATGACATCACTGTAAGGTAACACGGTGTGACTCCCCTACCACTACTGATGACATCACTGTAAGGTAACACCCCCTACCACTACTGATGACATCACTGTAAGGTAACACGGACTCCCCTACCACTACTGATGACATCACCCTACCACTACTGATGACATCACTGTAAGGTAACACGGTATGACTCCCTACCACTACTGATGACATCACTGTAAGGTAACACGGTATGACTCCCCTACCACTACTGATGACATCACTGTAAGGTAACACGGTATGACTCCCCTACCACTACTGATGACATCACTGTAAGGTAACACGGTATGACTCCCCTACCACTACTGATGACATCACTGTAAGGTAACACGGTATGACTCCCCTACCACTACTGATGACATCACTGTAAGGTAACACGGTATGACTCCCCTACCACTACTGATGACATCACTGTAAGGTAACCCCTACCACTACTGATGACATCACTGTAAGGTAACACGGTATGGCCCCCTACCACTACTGATGACTCCCTACCACTACTGATGACATCACTGTAAGGTAACACGGTATGGCTCCCCTACCACTACTGATGACATCACTGTAAGGTAACACGGTATGGCCCCCCTACCACTACTGATGACATCACTGTAAGGTAACACGGTATGGCCTCCCTACCACTACTGATGACATCACTGTAAGGTAACACGGTATGGCCCCCCTACCACTACTGATGACATCACTGTAAGGTAACACGGTATGGCTTCCCTACCACTACTGATGACATCACTGTAAGGTAACACGGTATGACTCCCCTACCACTACTGATGACATCACTGTAAGGTAACACGGTGTGACTCCCCTACCACTACTGATGACATCACTGTAAGGTAACACGGACATGACTCCCCTACCACTACTGATGACATCACTGTAAGGTAACACGGTATGACATCCACGGTGTGACCTACCACTACTGATGACATCACTGTAAGGTAACACGGTATGACTCCCCTACCACTACTGATGACATCACTGTAAGGTAACACGGTATGACTCCCCTACCACTACTGATGACATCACTGTAACAGTGTAACACTGATGTGTGACTGAGTCCCCTACCACTACTGATGACATCACTGTAAGGTAACACGGTATGACTCCCCTACCACTACTGATGACATCACTGTAAGGTAACACGGTGACTCCCCTACCACTGACACTGTAAGGTAACCCTACCACTACTGATGACATCACTGTAAGGTAACACGGTATGACTCCCCTACCACTACTGATGACATCACTGTAAGGTAACACGGTATGACTCCCCTACTGACATCACTACTGACTCCCTACCACTATGACATCACTGTAAGGTAACACGGTCACTGTGACTCCCCTACCACTACTGATGACATCACTGTAAGGTAACACGGTATGAGTCCCCTACCACTACTGATGACATCACTGTAAGGTAACACGGTATGACTCCCCTACCACTACTGATGACATCACTGTAAGGTAACACAGGCCACCCTGTTTACTCCTCATCTCTTCTCAGGTCACTTCCTGGTTACCTGTGTAGTTGTAGGTCAAATGTCATCCAGTATCCAATTCTGCCGTTACAATATTTTGGGTTGTTGTTGTTGAAAGGTGTAAAACCTGCAATGATATAAGGTCGTCTTACTTACTTGTATGTTGCTCTGGATTAGAGCGTCTGCTGACTAAAAAAAATAGAAATAAAATGACATTTAGCAGACACTTTTATCCAAAGCAACTTACAGTCCAGTGGGTGTATATCCCTGTGATACTTGAACCCATGACCCTTGAACCCGTGACCCTGGCAACTGTCAAATGAGACATAGAATCATTCAACTGTTAAAGTACATAGAATCAATTGGGCCTCAACTGTTAGGGACTGTGAGAAGGGAGTGAGAGAGGGAGGGGAGTGGTACTATACCTTGTATGGTCCTTTTGAAGAAGGCTTTGCAGGCCTCGCAGGAGGCGACCCCATAGTGGTAACCTGATGCGATATCCCCACACACCAGACACAGCCTCTTCGGAATCGCATTCAACATATACTCGCACTTGATTGGAGAATCATCTGCCATGCCCACTCCGCAGTCGTCATAGCGCCGGAGACAGGCTCCGCCCCCTCCCAGCATGCCCGGGTTGAACATGGGCTGGGAGTCGAGGACGTGCGAGCGTCCGTTGAGGTTGTTTACGTTGACGTAACCGCTGCTGGCGTCGCTATTGGCCGAGGGGCTGTGGTGACTGATGGTGTCAACCAGTGAGGAGGAAGGGGAAGAGGGCTCGGTCTTGATATAGGAGCCACAGCTGGAGGTCAGGTGACACTCCTGGAGATCAGAGGGCATCCTGCTCAGCAACCTATAGCAACACAGGAAATATAAGGACAAAGGTCAGCTGGAGGTCAGGCGACGCTCCTAGAGGTCAGAGGAAAGGAGACAAATGTCCTCACTCAGAAAGGACAGTTCAAACAGTCAAGAGTCAGTTTCATGTCCCTGTATGTCTCACTATCTGGATTATTCTTTGAGTCCTTTTGCACAAAACTGGCAGAATCGAGAGGTACACAATCATTTCAAAACAGTTCAAATAAAGATACATCTATCGTCTCCTTCATCTTTCTAAAGTTACTGGGATTTATTTTGTGCGTCAAGAGAATGAGAATATAGCCTTTTACTTCACATATAGAAGCAGGAAGTGAACTCGATGGAAATAGAGCGAATTAAGCTAAAAACAAGCTGCTCATGGAGAGGTTTTGTTGCTCTCAGCAGAATCCTGTTTATTATGATCTGATCACAATCAATAGTCCTGGTTGGTTAAAGGATGGTGCCGAGTTACTGCAAGGAGACGAGGGAACGAGGACAGTGCGTCTGTGTGTGTGTGTCTAAAAGTTTAAATGAGCTGCATTGCTGTTACATCAACCCAGAGTCTAAGAAATATATCTATATAAATATACAGCAAATGCACAGTACCAGTCAACAGTTTGGACACACCTCCTCATTCAAGGGTTTTTTCTTTATTTTTACTGTTTTCTACATTGTAGAATAATAGTGAAGACGTCAACACTATGAAATAACACATATGGAATCATGTAGTAACCAAAGTGTTTGAGATTCTTCAAAGTAGCCACCCTTTGCCTCAATGACAGCTTTGACAACGCTCCTCTAAACCAACCCTCCTCTAAACCAACCCTCCTCTAAACCAACCCTCCTCTAACCCCAATGCTCCTCTAAACCAATCCTCCTCTAAACCAACCCTCCTCTAACCCCAATGCTCCTCTAAACCAACCCTCATCTAACCCAACCCTCCTCTAAACCCCAACGCTCCTCTAAACCAACCCTCCTCTAACCCCAATGCTCCTCTAAACCAACCCTCCTCTAAACCCCAACGCTCCTCTAAACCAACCCTCCTCTAACCCCAATGCTCCTCTAAACCAACCCTCCTCTAAACCCCAACGCTCTAAACCAACCCCTCTAAACCAACCCTCCTCTAAACCAACCCTCCTCTAAACCAACCCTCCTCTAAACCAACCCTCCTCTAAACCAACCCTCCTCTAAAAACCAACCCTCCTCTAAAAACCTAAACCGCTCCTCTAAACCAACCCTCCTCTAAAACCAACCCTCTAAACCAATCTACACCAACCCTCCTCTAAACCAATCCCTCCTCTAAACCAACCCTCCTCTAAACCAACCCTCCTCTAAACCAAACCAACCCTCCTCTAAACCAACGCTCCTCTAAACCAACCCTAACCCCAACGCTCCTCTAAACCCTCTAAACCAACCAACCCTCATCTACACCAACCCTCCTCTAAACCAACCCTCCTCTAAACCCCAACGCTCCTCTAAACCAACCCTCCTCTAAACCAACCCTCCTCTAAACCAACCCTCCTCTAAACCAACCCTCCTCTAAACCAACCCTCCTCTAAACCAACCCTCCTCTAAACCAACCCTCCTCTAAACCAACCCTCCTCTAAACCAACCCTCCTCTAAACCAACCCTCCTCTAAACCAACCCTCCTCTAAACCAACCCTCCTCTAAACCAACCCTCATCTACACCAACCCTCCTCTAAACCAACCCTCCTCTAACCCCAATGCTCCTCTAAACCAACCCTCATCTACACCAACCCTCCTCTAAACCCAACCCTCCTCTAAACCAACCCTCCTCTAAACCAACCCTCCTCTAACCCCAACGCTCCTCTAAACCAACCCTCCTCTACACCAACCCTCCTCTAAACCAACCCTCCTCTAACCCCAATGCTCCTCTAAACCAACCCTCATCTACACCAACCCTCCTCTAAACCCAACCCTCCTCTAACCCCAATGCTCCTCTAAACCAACCCTCCTCTAAACCAACCCTCCTCTAACCCCAATGCTCCTAAACCAACCCTCATCTACCAACCTAAACCCAACCCTCCTCTAAACCAACCCTCCTCTAAACCCAACCCTCCTCTAACCCCAATGCTCCTCTAACCCAACCCTCCTCTAAACCAACCCTCCTCTAAACCCAACCCTCCTCTAAACCAACCCTCCTCTAACCCCAATGCTCCTCTAAACCAACCCTCATCTACACCAACCCTCCTCTAAACCAACCCTCCTCTAACCCCAATGCTCCTCTAAACCAACCCTCATCTACACCAACCCTCCTCTAAACCCAACCCTCCTCTAACCCCAATGCTCCTCTAACCCAACCCTCCTCTAAACCAACCCTCCTCTAAACCCAACCCTCCTCTAACTCCAATGCTCCTCTAACCCAACCCTCCTCTAAACCAACCCTCCTCTAAACCAACCCTCCTCTAAACCAACCCTCATCTACACCATCCCTCCTCTAACCCCAATGCTCCTCTAACCCAACCCTCCTCTAAACCAACCCTCCTCTAAACCAACCCTCCTCTAAACCAACCCTCATCTACACCATCCCTCCTCTAAACCAACCCTCCTCTAACCCCAATGCTCCTCTAACCCAATACTCATTTAAACCCAACCCTCCTCTAAACCAACCCTCCTCTAAACCAACCCTCCTCTAAACCAACCCTCATCTACACCATCCCTCCTCTAACCCCAATGCTCCTCTAACCCAACCCTCCTCTAAACCAACCCTCCTCTAAACCAACCCTCCTCTAAACCAACCCTCATCTACACCATCCCTCCTCTAAACCAACCCTCCTCTAACCCCAATGCTCCTCTAACCCAACCCCCCTCTAAACCAACCCTCCTCTAAACCCAACTATCCTCTAAACCCAACCCTCCTCTAAACCAACCCTCCTCTAAACCAACCCTCCTCTAAACCCAACCCTCCTCTAACCCCTCTTTCAAACCCAACCCTCCTCTAAACCCAACCCTCCTCTAACCCCTCTTTCAAACCCAACCCTCCTCTAAATCCAACACTCTTTTAAACACAACCCTCCTCTAAACCCTCTTTTAAACCCAACCCTCCTTTAAACCAACCCTCCTCTAAACCCTCTTTCAAACCCAACCCTCTTCTAAACCAATCTCTCCTCTCAAACCTTCTCTAAATCCAAATCTCCTTTAAACCCTCCTCTAAATCCAACCCTGCTTTAAACCCAACCCTCCTCTAGATCCATCCCTCCTATAAACCCTCCTCCAAACCCTCCTCTAAACCCAACCCTCCTCTAAACCCTCCTCTAAATCCAACCCTCCTCTAAATCCAACCTTCTTCTCTTGGTCCAGAAATTCCAGAAGCATTTTTAATCAAACCTGATAATTAACACACTTCCAGATAGAGAGATTTTGTTGGGCTGGATTCAACAGACACATGCCGTGTGCATCCCAATTGGCACCCTATTCCCTATAGAGAATAGGGCCCTGGCCAAATGGCACCCTATTCCCTATAGAGAATAGGGCCCTGGCCAAATGGCACCCTATTCTCTATAGAGAATAGGGCCCTGGCCAAATGGCACCCTATTCTCTATGTAGTGTGCATCCCTATGTACAGTGCATCCCAATTGGCACCCTATTCCCTATAGAGAATAGGGCCCTGGCCAAATGGCACCCTATTCTCTATGTAGTGTGCATCCCTATGTACAGTGCATCCCAATTGGCACCCTATTCCCTATAGAGAATAGGGCCCTGGCCAAATGGCACCCTATTCTCTATGTAGTGTGCATCCCTATGTACAGTGCATCCCAAATGGCACCCTATTCCCTATAGAGAATAGGGCCCTGGCCAAATGGCACCCTATTCTCTATGTAGTGTGCATCCCTATGTAGTGTGCATCCCTATGTACAGTGCATCCCAAATGGCACCCTATTCCCTATAGAGAATAGGGCCCTGGCCAAATGGCACCCTATTCTCTATGTAGTGTGCATCCCTATGTAGTGTGCATCCCTATGTAGTGTGCATCCCTATGTAGTGTGCATCCCTATGTACAGTGCATCCCAAATGGCACCCTATTCCCTATAGAGAATAGGGCCCTGGCCAAATGGCACCCTATTCTCTATGTAGTGTGCATCCCTATGTAGTGTGCATCCCTATGTAGTGTGCATCCCTATGTAGTGTGCATCCCTATGTACAGTGCATCCCAAATGGCACCCTATGCCCTATGTAGTGCACTACATTTGACCAGGGCCCATAGGATACCATTTGGATGTATAAACAGGCTGTGGTTTATAAAAGACAGACTTGAGTTTTAATTCGGACTGTAATCTACTTTCACCTGGTAGTCCGTTGTAAAACTATAGCCTACTGTGTTATCTGCTGGAGAGAGTTAAGAAGTGTAAGGCAATCTAATGGTTAATATATCATTCATCATTCCCTTCCCAGACAGATAGAGGGAGGGATTCCCTATAGGATTGGTACATTGTGCCATATGTAAAAAGTAGTTCATTCCATACTTAGCACACGGCAACACTGGGGAGATGTTTTTTTTCTTTCTTTATGTTACATTTAATGGAAATTTCAAAACGTCCCTTCAAATCTGTTGAAATGAAATAATGGCACGGCGCACGAGCTCACCAATTCTACATAGACAGAAATAGCTTCGGCTTCAGTTTCATCATTTTGTTTACCTCTCACTCCTCCGTGCAAAACTGTATAGAGTGTTCTTAGCCCAGGTTGGTTTTCAGTTTTTTAGTTTTTTTTTTTTACTGATTTCCGCAGTTGGCCCCTCTTCAAACGATTCACAGCTTTTCCTCCATATACTGTAGAAGAAGCGGTACAAAACCGACCCGGTGAGCACAACTCGTCAGACAGAGAGAAGTAAAAGGTCACGAGGCTATTCCGTCTCCGTCTCCGAGGTTTGGGTCAGTCCCATATCGGGCGACAAACGGCCTCATCGAACAGGGTTATGTCCACCCCTGGTGAAGAGCGATGTTGACTCCGTGCCCCAGAATGAACATAGCCGTACCCTTGGCTTTAAAATGTGATACGGACAAATGTGAAAGCGTCTGGATATAAAGTCATGTATCAGCAGGCAAATGCTAAAAAAAAATAAAAAAATAAAGTAGCGTTGGGTGAGAAAATGTCCAAGACACTCAGTTTACTACCACTGAAATAGACTTAAATCTCAGTGTGTATGTGTGTGTGTGTTCATGAGTGTGTGCATGTATGTGTGTGTGTTTATGAGTGTGTGCATGTATGTGTGTGTGTTTATGAGTGTATGTGTGTGTGTTTATGAGTGTGTATGTGTGTGTTTATGAGTGTGTGTGTGTTTGTGTGTGCTTGTATGCATGGCGTGATCATCATGGCAATGCTGCATATCCCCAGCGTAAATCCATCCTCTCTTTCTCTCTCTCTCTCTCTCTCTCTCTCTCTCTCTCTAATCCACTCTCTCTCTCTCTCTCTCTCTCTCTATAATCCACCCTCTCTGTCTCCCCCTCTCTCTCTCTCTCTCTCTCTCTCTCTCTCTCTCTCTCTCTCTCTCTCTCTCTCTCTCTCTCTCTCTCTCTCTCTCTCTCTGTCTCTATAAACCAACAAATGCATTTTCCTCACTGTTTGAGGGCAAACCGTGCAAAACGTTCACAGACTAAAAATGACTCCAAATCTCACAATCACTTTAAGTAAATGACACAATGGAGGCATCATGTTATGATACAGCTTCTACCACAGGAAGGGCAAGGTATCATCCATCTACATTTGGTGGGGGGGAATTTAACAGCTAAATTAGATCTCTTTGAATTAATTGAGTGTGTACTAAACAATATCCTCTATATTTATATCATACACGTGGATTAAACTGAAGAGGCCTGTTATAATGGGCATGACCCCCCTCCCCTCCCTGCATGACGGGCTAAACCCTTGCCCTCTTTCACTGGCAGCCTAATAATTACTTTTAAAGGCACAATCTGCAGTTTGAACTATAACAAAACTGAACCCCCCCCCCACCGCTGATTTTGGTAAACAGCTGAGGGGAGGGGCTTGTGATCCGTCTCAAACTCATGGACAGAGATGTGGATACGAGGACTTGTCATCCACGATATCACAATTGTAGATTTAAGGATTGTTTGAGGCCGTACAGTGTTCGTTTACATTTACATTGTTTACAAACAGAGGAGTAAAACTAGGTTATATTTTAAGCTGAGTCAATTAGGCATCTATTAGTTATATTCTTCAAGAATCAATGGGTATATCAGTCATTTTGAAGTCAAAAGATTGAAGAAGCAACTGCAAATTGTCCCGGCTGAGGAATTAAACACTATGAAAAAATTAAACATTATGGAGACATTAATCACTATGGAGACATTAATCACTATGGAGACATTAATCACTATGGAGACATTAATCACTATGGAGACATTAATCACTATGGAGACATTAATCACTATGGAGACATTAATCACTATGGAGACATTAATCACTATGGAGACATTAATCACTATGGAGACATTAAACACTATGGAGACATTAAACACTATGGAGACATTAATCACTATGGAGACATTAAACACTATGGAGACATTAATCACTATGGAGACATTAAACACTATGGAGACATTAATCACTATGGAGACATTAATCACTATGGAGACATTAAACACTATGGAGACATTAATCACTATGGAGACATTAAACACTATGGAGACATTAAACACTATGGAGACATTAATCACTATGGAGACATTAATCACTATGGAGACATTAATCACTATGGAGACATTAAACACTATGGAGACATTAATCACTGGAGACATTAATGGAGACATTAATGACTATGGAGACATTAATCACTATGGAGACATTAAGACTATGGAGACATTAATCACTATGGAGACATTAATCACTATGGAGACATTAATTACGATGGAAAAATTAATCACTATGGAGACATTAATCATGATGGAGACATTAAACACTATGGAGACATTAATCACTATGGAGACATTAAACACTATGGAGACATTAAACACTATGGAGACATTAATCACTATGGAGACATTAATCACTATGGAGACATTAATCACTATGGAGACATTAAACACTATGGAGACATTAATCACTATGGAGACATTAATCACTATGGAAACATTAATCACTATGGAGACATTAATCACTATGGAGACATTAAACACTATGGAGACATTAATCACTATGGAGACATTAATCACTATGGAGACATTAATCACTATGAAGAAATTAATCACTATGGAGACATTAATCACTATGGAGACATTAATCACTATGGAGACATTAATCACGATGGAGACATTAATCACTATGGAGACATTAATCACGATGGAGACATTAATCACTATGGAGACATTAATCACGATGGAGACATTAATGACTATGGAGACATTAATCACTATGGAGACATTAATCACTATGGAGACATTAATCACTATGGAGACATTAATTACGATGGAAAAATTAATCACTATGGAGACATTAATCATGATGGAGACATTAATCACTATGGAGACATTAAACACTATGGAAACATTAATCACTATGGAGACATTAATCACTATGGAGACATTAATCACGATGGAGACATTAATCACTATGGAGACATTAATCACTATGGAGACATTAATCACTATGGAGACATTAAACACTATGGAGACATTAATCACTATGGAGACATGAATCACTATGGAGACATGAATCACTATGGAAACATTAATCACTATAGAAACAAACACTATGGAGACATGAACCACTACGGAGACATTAATCAATATTGAGACATTAATCACTATGGAGACATTAATCACTATGGAGACATTAAACACTATGGAGACATTAATCACTATGGAGACATTAATCACTATGGAGACATTAAACACTATGGAGACATTAATCACTATGGAGACATTAATCACTATGGAGACATGAATCACTATGGAAACAAGCACTATAGAAACATGAATCACTATGGAGACATGAATCACTATGGAGACATTAATCAATATTGAGACATTAATCACTATGGAGACATTAAATACTACGGAGACATTAATCACTATGGAGACATTAATCACTATAGAGACATTAATCACTATGGAGACATTAAACACTACGGAGACATTAATCACTATGGAGACATTAATCAATATGGAGACATTAATCACTATGGAGACATTAAACACTACGGAGACATTAATCACTATGGAGACATTAATCACTATAGAAACATGAATCATTATGGAGACATGAACCACTATGGAGACATTAATCACTATGGAGACATTAATCACTATGGAGACATGAACCACTATGGAGACATGAACCACTATGGAAACATTAATCACTATGCAAACATTAATCACTATGGAGACATTAATCACTATAGAAACAAACACTATGGAGACATTAATCACTATGGAGACATTAATCACTATGGAAACATTAATCACTATGGAAACATTAATCACTTTGGAGACATTAAACACTACGGAGACATGAATCACTATGGAAACATTAATCACTATGGAGACATTAATCACTATAGAAACAAACACTATGGAGACATTAAACACTATGGAGACATGAATCACTATGGAAACATTAATCACTATGGAGACATTAATCACTATGGAAACATTAATCACTATGGAGACATTAATCACTATGGAAACATTAATCACTATGGAAACATTAATCACTATGGAGACATTAATCACTATGGAAACATTAATCACTATGGAAACATTAATCACTATGGAAACATTAATCACTATGGAAACATTAATCACTATGGAAACATTAATCACTATGGAGACATTAATCACTATGGAAACATTAATCACTATGGAAACATTAATCACTATGGA
>NC_068428.1:44341963-44371963 GCF_023373465.1 Oncorhynchus keta
CACACACACACACACAGTAGTTCATAATTGTTTTGCCATGTAGCAATGTAGCTAACAACTGGAGCAAGACACTTACTGTTTTGCCATGTAGCGATGTAGGTAACTACGGGAACTACACACTACTGTTTTACCATGTAGCGGTGTAGCTAACTACTGGAACTACACACTACTGTTTTACCATGTAGCGGTGTAGCTAACTACTGGAACTACACACTACTGTTTTACCATGTAGCGGTGTAGCTAACTACTGGAACTACACACTACTGTTTTACCATGTAGCAGTGTAGCTAACTACTGGAACTACACACTACTGTTTCACCATGTAGCGGTGTAGCTAACTACTGGAACTACACACTACTGTTTTACCATGTAGCGGTGTAGCTAACTACTGGAACTACACACTACTGTTTTACCATGTAGCGGTGTAGCTAACTACTGGAACTACACACTACTGTTTTAACATGTAGCGGTGTAGCTAACTACTGGAACTACACACTACTGTTTTACCATGTAGCAGTGTAGCTAACTACTGGAACTACACACCATCATCGACTCAGTGGGTTTTGTCCAACATGTCTCTGGACCCACTCACTGTCACAGTCATACGCTGGACCTAGTTTTGTCCCATGGAATAAATGTTGTGGATCTTAATGTTTTTCCTCATAATCCTGGACTATCGGACCACCATTTTATTACGTTTGCAATTGCAACAAATAATCTGCTCAGACCCCAACCAAGGAACATCAAAAGTCGTGCTATAAATTCACAGACAACACAAAGATTCCTTGATGCCCTTCCAGACTCCCTCTGCCTACCCATGGACGCCAGAGGACAAAAATCCGTTAACCACCTAACTGAGGATCTCAATTTAACCTTGCGCAATACCCTAGATGCAGTTGCACCCCTAAAAACTAAAAAAATGTCTCATAAGAAACTAGCTCCCTGGTACACAGAAAATACCCGAGCTCTGAAGCAAGCTTCCAGAAGATTGGAACGGAAATGGCGCCACACCAAACTGGAAGTCTTCCGACTAGCTTGGAAGGACGGTACCGTACAGTACCGAAGAGCCCTTACTGCTGCTCGATCGTCCTATTTTTCTAACTTAATTGAGGAAAATAAGAACAATCCGAAATTGCTTTTTGATACTGTGGCAAAGCTAACTAAAAAGCAGCATTCCCCAAGAGAGGATGACTTTCACTTTAGCAGTGATAAATTCATGAACTTCTTTGAGGAAAAGATTATGATTATTAGAAAGCAAATTACGGACTCCTCTTTAAACCTGCGTATTCCTCCAAACCTCAGTTGTCCTGAGTCTGCACAACTCTGCCAGGACCTAGGATCAAGAGAGACGCTCAAGTGTTTTAGTACTATATCTCTTGACACAATGATGAAAATAATCATGGCCTCTAAACCTTCAAGCTGTATACTGGACCCTATTCCAACTAAACTACTGAAAGAGCTGCTTCCTGTGCTTGGCCCTCCTATGTTGAACATAATAAACGGCTCTCTATCCACTGGATGTGTACCAAACTCACTAAAAGTGGCAGTAATAAAGCCTCTCTTGAAAAAGCCAAACCTTGACCCAGAAAATATAAAAACTATCGGCCTATATCGAATCTTCCATTCCTCTCAAAGATTTTAGAGAAGGCTGTTGCGCAGCAACTCACTGCCTTCCTGAAGACAAACAATGTATACGAAATGCTTCAGTCTGGTTTTAGACCCCATCATAGCACTGAGACGGCACTTGTGAAGGTGGTAAATGACATTTTAATGGCATCGGACCGAGGCTCTGCATCTGTCCTCGTGCTCCTAGACCTTAGTGCTGCTTTTGATACCATCGATCACCACATTCTTTTGGAGAGATTGGAAACCCAAATTGGTCTACACGGACATGTTCTGGCCTGGTTTAGGTCTTATCTGTCGGAAAGATATCAGTTTGTCTCTGTGAATGGTTTGTCCTCTGACAAATCAACTGTACATTTCGGTGTTCCTCAAGGTTCTGTTTTAGGACCACTATTGTTTTCACTATATATTTTACCTCTTGGGGATGTTATTCGAAAACATAATGTAAACTTTCACTGCTATGCGGATGACACACAGCTGTACATTTCAATGAAACATGGTGAAGCCCCAAAATTGCCCTCGCTAGAAGCATGTGTTTCAGACATAAGGAAGTGGATGGCTGCAAACTTTCTACTATTAAACTCGGACAAAACAGAGATGCTTGTTCTAGGTCCCAAGAAACAAAGAGATCTTCTGTTGAATCTGACAATTAATCTTAATGGTTGTACAGTCGTCTCAAATAAAACTGTGAAGGACCTCGGCGTTACTCTGGACCCTGATCTCTCTTTTGAAGAACATATCAAGACCATTTCGAGGACAGCTTTTTTCCATCTACGTAACATTGCAAAAATCAGAAACTTTCTGTCCAAAAATGATGCAGAAAAATTAATCCATGCTTTTGTCACTTCTAGGTTAGACTACTGCAATGCTCTATTTTCCGGCTACCCGGATAAAGCACTAAATAAACTTCAGTTAGTGCTAAATACGGCTGCTAGAATCCTGACTAGAACCAAAAAATTTGATCATATTACTCCAGTGCTAGCCTCTCTACACTGGCTTCCTGTCAAAGCAAGGGCTGATTTCAAGGTTTTACTGCTAACCTACAAAGCATTACATGGGCTTGCTCCTACCTACCTCTCTGATTTGGTCCTGCCGTACATACCTACACGTACGCTACGGTCACAAGACGAGGCCTCCTAATTGTCCCTAGAATTTCTAAGCAAACAGCTGGAGGCAGGGCTTTCTCCTATAGAGCTCCATTTTTATGGAACGGTCTGCCTACCCATGTCAGAGACGCAAACTCGGTCTCAACCTTTAAGTCTTTACTGAAGACTCATCTCTTCAGTGGGTCATATGATTGAGTGTAGTCTGGCCCAGGAGTGGGAAGGTGAACGGAAAGGCTCTGGAGCAACGAACCGCCCTTGCTGTCTTTGCCTGGCCGGTTCCCCTCTTTCCACTGGGATTCTCTGCCTCTAACCCTGTTACGGGGCTGAGTCACTGGCTTGCTGGGGCTCTCTCGTGCCGTCCCTGGGGGGGTGCGTCACCTGGGTGGGTTGATTCACTGTTGTGGTCATCCTGTCTGGGTTGGCGCCTCCCCTTGGGTTGTGCCGTGGCGGAGATCTTTGTGGGCTATACTCGGCCTTGTCTCAGGATGGTAAGTTGGTGGTTGAAGATATCCCTCTAGTGGTGTGGGGGCTGTGCTTTGGCAAAGTGGGTGGGGTTATATCCTTCCTGTTTGGCCCTGTCCGGGGTGTCCTCGGATGGGGCCACAGTGTCTCCTGACCCCTCCTGTCTCAGCCTCCAGTATTTATGCTGCAGTAGTTTATGTGTCGGGGGCTAGGGTCAGTTTGTTATATCTGGAGTACTTCTCCTGTCCTATTCGGTGTCCTGTGTGAATCTAAGTGTGCGTTCTCTAATTCTCTCCTTCTCTCTTTCTTTCTCTCTCTCGGAGGACCTGAGCCCTAGGACCATGCCCCAGGACTACCTGACATGATGACTCCTTGCTGTCCCCAGTCCACCTGGCCATGCTGCTGCTCCAGTTTCAACTGGCCTGGGCCCTAGGACCATGTCCCAGGACTACCTGACATGAGGACTCCTTGCTGTCCCCAGTCCACCTGGCCATGCTGCTGCTCCAGTTTCAACTGTTCTGCCTTACTATTATTCAACCATGCTGGTCATTTATGAACATTTGAACATCTTGGCCACGTTCTGTTATAATCTCCACCCGGCACAGCCAGAAGAGGACTGGCCACCCCACATATGCTCTCTCTAATTCTCTCTTTCTTTCTCTCTCTCGGAGGACCTGAGCCCTAGGACCGTGCCCCAGGACTACCTGACATGATGGCTCCTTGCTGTCCCCAGTCCACCTGACTGTGCTGCTGCTCCAGTTTCAACTGTTCTGCCTTATTATTATTCGACCATGCTGGTCATTTATGAACATTTGAACATCTTGGTCATGTTCTGTTATAATCTCTACCCGGCACAGCCAGAAGAGGACTGGCCACCCCACATAGCCCGGTTCCTCTCTAGGTTTCTTCCTAGGTTTTGGCCTTTCTAGGGAGTTTTTCCTAGCCACCGTGCTTTTACACCTGCATTGTTTGCTGTTTGGGGTTTTAGGCTGGGTTTCTGTACAGCACTTTGAGATATCAGCTGATGTACGAAGGGCTATATAAATACATTTGATTTGATTTGATTTACTGTTTTACCATGTAGCGGTGTAGCTAACTACTGGAACTACACACTAATGTTTTACCATGTAGCGGTGTAGCTAACTACTGGAACTACACACTACTGTTTTACCATGTAGCGGTGTAGCTAACTACTGGAACTACACACTACTGTTTTACCATGTAGCGGTGTAGCTAACTACTGGAACTACACACTACTGTTTTACCATGTAGCGGTGTAGCTAACTACTGGCTAACTACTGGAACTACTACACACTACTGTTTTACCATGTAGCGTGTAGCTAACTAGAACTACACACTACTGTTTTACCATGAACTACTACTGGAACTACACTACTGTTTTACCATGTAGCGGTGTAGCTAACTACTGGAACGACACACTACTGTTTTACCATGTAGCGGTGTAGCTACTGTTTTACCTACTGGAACTGGAACACACTACTGTTTTACCATGTACTGCGGTGTAGCTAACTACTGGAACTACACACTACTGTTTTACCATGTAGCGGTGTAGCTAACTACTGGAACTACACACTACTGTTTTACCATGTAGCTGGAACTACACACTACTGTTTTACCATGTAACTACTGGAACTACACACTACTGTTTTACCATGTAGCGGTGTAGAACTACACACTACTGTTTTACCATGTACTGGAACTACACACTACTGTTTTACCATGTAGCGGTGTAGCTAACTACTGGAACTACACACTACTGTTTTACCATGTAGCGGTGTAGCTAACTACTGGAACGACACACTACTGTTTTACCATGTAGCGGTGTAGCTAACTACTGGAACGACACACTACTGTTTTACCATGTAGCGGTGTAGCTAACTACTGGAACTACACACTACTGTTTTACCATGTAGCGGTGTAGCTAACTACTGGAACTACACACTACTGTTTTACCATGTAGCGGTGTAGCTAACTACTGGAACGACACACTACTTTTCTTCCAAAACAAAAGAAAATACGGGAGAAGTAGCCAATCGTTTCCTTTATTTTTCTTTATCTGATCTGCCTAATTCATACTTGATGTTAACATAATGACCCCAAACAGATCTTTTCTTAATTTTTTTTAGTCTATGACATTTCAGATGTACATAGGATCATTTTCACTGTAAAAAAAAATATAAATGCAATATGCAACAATTTCAAAGATTTTACTGAGTTTACAGAGGAAGTCAATCAATTTAAATAAATTATTTTCTGCCCCCTTATCTATGGATTCTACTGGGAAAACAGATCTGCATCTGTTGGTCACAGATACTTTAAAGAAAAAGGTAGGGGCGTGGATGAGAAAACCAATCAGTGTCTAGTGTGACCACCATTTGCCTCACGTAGCGCGACATATCTCCTTCGCATGGAGTTGATCAGTTGGGGGGTGGAATGTTGTCCCGCTCCTCTTCAATGGCTGTGCGAAATTGCTGGATAGAGGCAGGAACTGGAACATGCTGGCACTGCAATTGGCTTCAGGATCTCGCCACGGTATCCCTGTGCAGAGGTCCCGGATGTAGAGGTCCTGGGCTGGCGTGGTTAAATGTGGTCTGCGGTTGTGAGGTCGGTTAGACGAACTGCCAAATACTCTAAAACGACGTTGGAGGCGGCTTATGGTAGAGAAATGAACACATTCAATTCTCTGGCAACAGCTCAGGTGGACATTCCTGCAGTCAGCATGCCATTGCACACTCCCTCAACACTTGAGACCTCTGTGGCATTGTGTTGTTTGACAAAACTGCACATTTTAGAGTGGCCTTTTATTGTCCCCCAAGTA
This sequence comes from Oncorhynchus keta, assembly GCF_023373465.1. Classification (NCBI taxonomy): domain Eukaryota; kingdom Metazoa; phylum Chordata; class Actinopteri; order Salmoniformes; family Salmonidae; genus Oncorhynchus; species Oncorhynchus keta. Next base: position 44,347,994 of record NC_068428.1, read on the forward strand.
CAAGGTAATGATCATGCTGTTTAATCAGCTTCTTGATATGCCACACCTGTCAGGTGGATGGATTATCTTGGCAAAGGAGAAATGCTCACTAACAGAGATGTAAACAAATGTGTGGGCAACAGTTAAGAGAAATAAGCTTTTTGTGCATATGGAACATTACTGTGATAATTTATTTCAGCTCATGAATCGTGGGACCAACACTTTACATGTTGCGTTCATGTTTTTTGTTCAGTACGGATTTAGATATGATACTAGATATATATATATATATACAGTACCAGTCAATAGTTCGGATAGTGTGCAAAGCTGCCATCAAGGCAAAGGTTGTCTACTTTGAACAATCTCAAATATAGAATATATTTAGATTTGTTTAACACTTTTTGGTTACTACATGATTCCATATGTGTTATTTCATAGTTTAGATCAATGTAGAGAAAAGTATGGTACGGTACTTTAATATGTTTTCTTTTACATTACATTTACATTTAAGTCATTTAGCAGACGCTCTTATCCAGAGCGACTTACAAATTGGTGCATACACCTTATGACATCCAGTGGAACAGCCACTTGCATCTAAATCTTTTGGGGGAGAAGGGGGGTGAGAAGGATTACTTACTGGTCCTTCTGTAGCTCAGTTGGTAGAGCATGGCGCTTGTAACGCCAGGGTAGTGGGTTCGATCCCCGGGACCACCCATACGTAGAATGTATGCACACATGACTGTAAGTCGCTTTGGATAAAAGCGTCTGCTAAATGGCATATATTATTATTATTATTATTACTTACCCTTACTTACCCTATCCTAGGTTCTTCAGATTTTTCAGAAGAAACCCCTCCGTCCCGCTGCTATGTAGTTTTATAACTATAGTTTCAGAGTAGCTTCCCCAACAATGACCATCAACCCCCATCCTTCTACATATACACTACACCCCATCCATCTACATATACACTACACCCCATCCATCTACATATACACTACACCCCATCCATCTACATATACACTACACCCCATCCATCTACATATACACTACACCCCATCCATCTACATATACACTACACCCCATCCATCTACATATACACTACACCCCATCCATCTACATATACACTACACCCCATCCATCTACATATACACTACACCCCATCCATCTACATATACACTACACCCCATCCATCTACATATACACTACACCCCATCCATCTATCCATCTACATATACACTACACCCCATCCATCGACATATACACTACACCCCATCCATCTACATACACCCCATACACTACACCCCATCCATCTACATATACACTACACCCCATCCATCTACATATACACTACACCCCATCCATCTACATATACACCACACCCCATCCATCTACATATACACCACACCCCATCCATCTACATATACACTACACCCCATCCATCTACATATACACCACACCCCATCCATCTACATATACACCACACCCCATCCATCTACATATACACCACACCCCATCCATCTATCCATATACACCACACCCCATCCATCTACATATACACTACACCCCATCCATCTACATATACACTACACCCATCCATCCTACTACACACTACACCCCATCCATCTACATATACACTACACCCCATCCATCTACATATACACTACACCCCATCCATCTACATATACACTACACCCCATCCATCTACATATACACTACACCCCATCCATCTACATATACACTACACCCCATCCATCTACATATACACTACACCCCATCCATCTACATATACACTACACCCCATCCATCTACATATACACTACACCCCATCCATCTACATATACACTACACCCCATCCATCTACATATACACTACACCCCATCCATCTACATATCCACTACACCCCATCCATCTACATATACACTACACCCCATCCATCTACATATACACATATACACACCCCATCCATCTACATATACACCACACCCCATCCATCTACATATACACTACACCCCATCCATCTACATATACACTACACCCCATCCATCTACATATACACTACACCCCATCCATCTACATATACACTACACCCCATCCATCTACATATACACTACACCCCATCCATCTACATATACACTACACCCCATCCATCTACATATACACTACACCCCATCCATCTACATATACACTACACCCCATCCATCTACATCCATACACTACACCCCATCCATCTACATATACACTACACCCCATCCATCTACATATACACTACACCCCATCCATCTACATATACACTACACCCCATCCATCTACATATCCATCACTACACCCCATCCATCTACATACACTACATATACACCCCATCCATCTACATATACACTACACCCCATCCATCTACATATACACTACACCCCATCCATCTACATATACACTACACCCCATCCATCTACATATACACTACACCCCATCCATCTACATATACACTACACCCCATCCATCTACATATACACTACACCCCATCCATCTACATATACACTACACCCCATCCATCTACATATACACCACACCCCATCCATCTACATATACACCACACCCCATCCATCTACATATACACTACACCCCATCCATCTACATATACACTACACCCCATCCATCTACATATACACTACACCCCATCCATCTACATATACACTACACCCCATCCATCTACATATACACTACACCCCATCCATCTACATATACACTACACCCCATCCATCTACATATACACTACACCCCATCCATCTACATATACACTACACCCCATCCATCTACATATACACCACACCCCATCCATCTACATATACACCACACCCCATCCATCTACATATACACTACACCCCATCCATCTACATATACACTACACCCCATCCATCTACATATACACTACACCCCATCCATCTACATATACACTACACCCCATCCATCTACATATACACTACACCCCATCCATCTACATCTATACACTACACCCCATCCATCTACATATACACTACACCCCATCCATCTACATATACACTACACCCCATCCATCTACATATACACTACACCCCATCCATCTACATATACACTACACCCCATCCATCTACCCACCCCATCCATCTACATATACACTACACCCCATCCATCTACATATACACTACACCCCATCCATCTACATATACACTACACCCCATCCATCTACATATACACTACACCCCATCCATCTACATATACACTACATCCCATCCATCTACATATACACTACACCCCATCCATCTACATATACACTACACCCCATCCATCTACATATACACTACACCCCATCCATCTACATATACACTACACCCCATCCATCTACATATACACTACACCCCATCCATCTACATATACACTACACCCCATCCATCTACATATACACTACACCCCATCCATCTACATATACACTACACCCCATCCATCTACATATACACTACACCCCATCCATCTACATATACACTACACCCCATCCATCTACATATACACTACACCCCATCCATCTACATATCCACACTACACCCCATCCATCTACATATACACTACACCCCATCCATCTACATATACACTACACATATACCCATCTACATATACACTACACCCCATCCATCTACATATACACTACACCCCATCCATCTACATATACACTACACCCCATCCATCTACATATACACTACACCCCATCCATCTACATATACACTACACCCCATCCATCTACATATACACTACACCCCATCCATCTACATATACACTACACCCCATCCATCTACATATACACTACACCCCATCCATCTACATATACACCACACCCCATCCCGAACCACCTCTATTCAAACTGCCATCCCAACAATGTAAAAAAAAAAAATGTAGCTAACTGCCCTTCCAGCAATGTCAAACACCCCCCAGCAGCTAACTGCCCTTCCAGCAATGTCAAACACCCCCCTGCAGCTAACTGCCCTTCCAGCAATGTCAAACACCCCCCTGCAGCTAACTGCCCTTCCAGCAATGCCAAACACTCCCCCCGCAGCTAACTGCCCTTCCAGCAATGTCAAACACCCCTGCAGCTAACTGCCCTTCCAGCAATGTCAAACACCCCTGCAGCTCACTGCCCTTCCAGCAATGTCAAACACCCCCTGCAGCTAACTGCCCTTCCAGCAAATGTCAAACACCCCTGCAGCTAACTGCCCTTCCAGCAATGTCAAACACCCCCTGCAGCTAACTGCCCTTCCAGCAATGTCAAACACCCCCTGCAGCTAACTGCCCTTCCAGCAATGTCAAACACTCCCCCGTAGCTAACTGCCCTTCCAGCAATGTCAAACACACCCCCCCCGTAGCTAACTGCCTTCAAATAATGTAGACGGAGGGTTAGGAAGGAGCTAAGGAGGAAGGGTAAACCAGTACAGACTAAAGCCATCACTGTGAGTCAGAGGACTGGTGGTGAGGGACAGTCAGGATGCTGATCTGATAAATAAACACAGATGGATCATCTATCCATGATGTTATTCTGCATTAGTAACCAGAAACATAACCTTCAAACGTACAGCAGTGTTGATCCGCCATCCTATCATCCCTCCCTCTGATCCTCACAAGGCAAAAGAAAACGCCATATGTCTGTGTGTGCGTGCGCGAATGTGTGTGTGTGTGTGTGTGTGTGTGTGTGTGTGTGTGTGTGTGTATGCGCAGGTATGTGTGCGTGCATGCATGGGTGCTTGTGTGTGTGTGTGTGTGTGTGTGCATACGTGTATGTGCATTCATGTATGTGTGTGTGCGTGTGAGTGTGTGTGTATGTGTGGGTGTGAGTGTATGCGTGGCTGTGTGTGTGTGTGTGTGTGTGTGTGTATGTGTGGGTGTGTGTGTGTGGGTGTTTACTGTAAATTGATTTTCTTTTATTCTTCCCTTTCTCTTTTCAGAGTCTGGTTTGAATGTAATGACTCTACTTTGCCTAATGATATTAGAGTCTGGTTTGAATGTAATGACTCCACTTTGCCTAATGATATTAGAGTCTGGTTTGAATGTAATGACTCTACTTTGCCTAATGATATTAGAGTCTGGTTTGAATGTAATGACTCCACGTTGCCTAATGATATTAGAGTCTGGTTTGAATGTAATGACTCCACTTTGCCTAATGATATTAGAGTCTGGTTTGAATGTAATGACTCCACTTTGCCTAATGATATTAGAGTCTGGTTTGAATGTAATGACTCTACTTTGCCTAATGATATTAGAGTCTGGTTTGAATGTAATGACTCTACTTTGCCTAATGATATTAGAGTCTGGTTTGAATGTAATGACTCTACTTTGCCTAATGATATTAGAGTCTGGTTTGAATGTAATGACTCCACTTTGCCTAATGATATTAGAGTCTGGTTTGAATGTAATGACTCTACTTTGCCTAATGATACTAGAGTCTGGTTTGAATGTAATGACTCTACTTTGCCTAATGATACTAGAGTCTGGTTTGAATGTAATGACTCTACTTTGCCTAATGATACTAGAGTCTGGTTTGAATGTAATGACTCTACTTTGCCTAATGATATTAGAGTCTGGTTTGAATGTAATGACTCTACTTTGCCTAATGATACTAGAGTCTGGTTTGAATGTAATGACTCTACTTTGCCTAATGATACTAGAGTCTGGTTTGAATGTAATGACTCCACTTTGCCTAATGATATTAGAGTCTGGTTTGAATGTAATGACTCCACTTTGACTAATGATACTAGAGTCTGGTTTGAATATAAAGCCAGAATCAGGCTAATACAGTAAGGTGAATTTATGGCGACGAGCCTTATGAAAAGGGTTAAAGGTCACTGTGTGTTACTGTGTGTTACTGACCCTGGAACAGACCCTGTATATAGCTACTGACCCTGGAATAGACCCTGTATATAGTTACTGACCCTGGAACAGACCCTGTATATAGCTACTGACCCTGGAACAGACCCTGTATATAGCTACTGACCCTGGAACAGACCCTGTATATAGCTACTGACCCTGGAACAGACCCTGTATATAACTACTGACCCTGGAACTGTATAAAGCTTACTTATTTCCTTCTTGTTTGTATTGTTGGTTGGTTTAGTTCTACTTATTTACATGGTACTGCTGCACTGTTGGGTAAGTTCAAGCAAGAATGGCATTTCACTGTACTGGTGCACGTGACAGTAAAACCGAAACACCACACCGCTCTCCCATAGAGCGGTCCTGTCCTGTATCCCGGTCGCACCACGGACCAGCTAGCAGCTAACGTCATTAAATACACGTGTCACACTGCATCTGGCGGGACAGGGTGGCTCAAAACCAGCACTCCCCCCCCACCCAGTAATGATACTAGAGTCTGGTTTGAATGTAATGACTCCACTTTGCCTAATGATACTAGAGTCTGGTTTGAATATAAAGGCAGAATCAGGCTAATACAGTAAGGTGAATTTATGGAGACGAGCCTTATGAAAAGGGTTAAAGGTCACTGTGTGTTCTGTTGTCTGTGTAGCAGCTGCCAGTCAGTTGGGCATATTCAATCTAAACCCGTTTCATGGCAAGGCAACGTGTGTGTGTGTGGGATTCATTTAAATCAATCAAATAAACTCCACTTCGTTTCAATTTGAACAAAACTATCTTGATGCAGTCAGTGCATAGTGTCACAGCAACATGAGAACATGTTTTTATCTAAACCCTGGAAACCAGTTAACAGTTTTGATTCAAAATTGGCAGGCGGTTCCCGTTCCTACTGACCCTGTAACTGACCCTGTATATAACTACTGACCCTGTAACTGACCCTGTATATAACTACTGACCCTGTAACTGACCCTGTATATAACTACTGACCCTGTAACTGACCCTGTATATAACTACTGACCCTGTAACTGACCCTGTATATAGCTACTGACCCTGTAACTGACCCTGTATATAGCTACTGACCCTGTATATAGCTACTGACCTTGTATATAGCTACTGACCCTGTATATAACTACTGACCCTGTATATAGCTACTGACCTTGTATATAGCTACTGACCTTGTATATAGCTACTGACCCTCTATATAGCGACTGACCCGGTATATAACTACTGACCCTGTATATAGCTACTGACCTTGTATATAGCTACTGACCCTGTATATAACTACTGACCCTGTATATAGCTACTGACCTTGTATATAGCTACTGACCCTGTATATAGCTACTGACCCTCTATATAGCGACTGACCCGGTATATAGCTACTGACCCTGTATATAGCTACTGACCCTGTATATAACTACTGACCCTGTATATAGCTACTGACCCTGTATATAACTACTGACCCTGGATATAGCTACTGACCCTGTATATAGCTACTGTCCCTGTATATAACTACTGACCCTGTATATAGCTACTGACCCTGGAACTGACCCTGTATATAGCTACTGACCCTGTATATAACTACTGACCCTGTATATAGCTACTGACCCTGTATATAGCTACTGACCCTGGAACTGACCCTGTATATAGCTACTGACCCTGTATATAACTACTGACCCTGTATATAGCTACTGACCCGGTATATAGCTACTGACCCTGTATATAACTACTGACCCTGTATATAGCTACTGACCCTGTATATAACTACTGACCCTGTATATAACTACTGTATATAACTACTGACCCTGTATATAACTACTGACCCTGTATATAACTACTGACCCTGTATATAACTACTGACCCTGTATATAGCTACTGACCCTGTATATAGCTACTGACCCTGTATATAACTACTGACCCTGTATATAACTACTGACCCTGTATATAGCTACTGACCCTGTATATAGCTACTGACCCTGTATATAACTACTGACCCTGTATATAGCTACTGACCCTGTATATAACTACTGACCCTGTATATAACTACTGACCCTGTATATAACTACTGACCCTGTATATAACTACTGACCCTGGAACAGACCCTGTATATAGCTACTGACCCTGTATATAGCTACTGACCCTGTATATAGCTACTGACCCTGTATATAACTACTGACCCTGTATATAATTACTGTATATAACTACTGACCCTGTATATAACTACAGACCCTGTATATAACTACTGACCCTGTATATAACTACATACCCTGTATATAGCTACTGACCCTGTATATAACTACTGACCCTGGAACAGACCCTGTATATAGTTACTGACCCTGGAATAGACCCTGTATATAGTTACTGACCCTGGAACAGACCCTGTATATAGCTACTGACCCTGGAATAGACCCTGTATATAGTTACTGACCCTGGAACAGACCCTGTATATAGCTACTGACCCTGGAACAGACCCTGTATATAGCTACTGACCCTGGAACAGACCCTGTATATAGCTACTGACCCTGGAACAGACCCTGTATATAACTACTGACCCTGGAACTGTATAAAGCTTACTTATTTCCTTCTTGTTTGTATTGTTGGTTGGTTTAGTTCTACTTATTTACATGGTACTGCTGCACTGTTGGGTAAGTTCAAGCAAGAATGGCATTTCACTGTACTGGTGCACGTGACAGTAAAACCGAAACACCACACCGCTCTCCCATAGAGCGGTCCTGTCCTGTATCCCGGTCGCACCACGGACCAGCTAGCAGCTAACGTCATTAAATACAAGTGTCACACTGCATCTGGCGGGACAGGGTGGCTCAAAACCAGCACTCCCCCCCCACCACCTGCTCTCTCCGTCCATCAGTAAAAATCTACTGTTCTAATTCCTAATTCTCTCTGTCGGGACATTTAGAACAGACCAAGGCCCAGTCCCGCCCATATCTACTGTTTCAATCACATCCCACAGCAGAACAACATGTTAACTAGGGGAGATAATGGAGGTGGGGGGCAACATGTTAACTAGGGGAGATAATGGAGGTGGGGGGGGGGCAACATGTTAACTAGGGGAGATAATGGAGGTGGGGGCAACATGTTAACTAGGGAGATAATGGAGGTGGGGGGCAACATGTTAACTAGGGAAATAATGGAGGTGGGGGGCAACATGTTAACTAGGGAGATAATGGAGGTGGGGGGCAACATGTTAACTAGGGGAGATAATGGAGGTGGGGGCAACATGTTAACTAGGGAAATAATGGAGGTGGGGGGGCAACATGTTAACTAGGGAGATAATGGAGGTGGGGGGGGCAACATGTTAACTAGGGAAATAATGGAGGTGGGGGGGCAACATGTTAACTAGGGGAAATAATGGAGGTGGGGGGCAACATGTTAACTAGGGGAAATAATGGAGGTGGGGGGCAACATGTTAACTAGGGAAATAATGGAGGTGGGGGGGCAACATGTTAACTAGGGGAAATAATGGAGGTGGGGGGGCAACATGTTAACTAGGGGAAATAATGGAGGTGGGGGGCAACATGTTAACTAGGGAAATAATGGAGGTGGGGGGCAACATGTTAACTAGGGTAAATAATGGAGGTGGGGGGCAACATGTTAACTAGGGGAGATAATGGAGGTGGGGGGCAACATGTTAACTAGGGAAATAATGGAGGTGGGGGGCAACATGTTAACTAGGGGAGATAATGGAGGTGGGGGGCAACATGTTAACTAGGGAAATAATGGAGGTGGGGGGCAACATGTTAACTAGGGGAAATAATGGAGGTGGGGGGCAACATGTTAACTAGGGGAAATAATGGAGGTGGGGGGCAACATGTTAACTAGGTGGGGCAACATGTTAACTAATAATGGAGGTGGGGGGCAACATGTTAACTAGGGAAATAATGGAGGTGGGGGGGCAACATGTTAACTAGGGGAAATAATGGAGGTGGGGGGGCAACATGTTAACTAGGGAAATAATGGAGGTGGGGGGCAACATGTTAACTAGGGAAATAATGGAGGTGGGGGGGGCAACATGTTAACTAGGGAAATAATGGAGGTGGGGGGGGCAACATGTTAACTAGGGAAATAATGGAGGTGGGGGGCAACATGTTAACTAGGGAAATAATGGAGGTGGGGGGCAACATGTTAACTAGGGAAATAATGGAGGTGGGGGGCAACATGTTAACTAGGGAGATAATGGAGGTGGGGGGGGCAACATGTTAACTAGGGAGATAATGGAGGTGGGGGGGCAACATGTTAACTAGGGAAATAATGGAGGTGGGGGGGCAACATGTTAACTAGGGAAATAATGGAGGTGGGGGGGCAACATGTTAACTAGGGAAATAATGGAGGTGGGGGGCAACATGGGGCAACATGTTAACTAGGGGAAATAATGGAGGTGGGGGGCAACATGTTAACTAGGGGAAATAATGGAGGTGGGGGCAACATGTTAACTAGGGAAATAATGGAGGTGGGGGGGCAACATGTTAACTAGGGAAATAATGGAGGTGGGGGGCAACATGTTAACTAGGGAAATAATGGAGGTGGGGGGGGGCAACATGTTAACTAGGGGAAATAATGGAGGTGGGGGGCAACATGGGGGGGGGGCAACATGTTAACTAGGGGAAATAATGGAGGTGGGGGGCAACATGTTAACTAGGGAAATAATGGAGGTGGGGGGCAACATGTTAACTAGGGGAAATAATGGAGGTGGGGGGGCAACATGTTAACTAGGGAAATAATGGAGGTGGGGGGGCAACATGTTAACTAGGGAAATAATGGAGGTGGGGGGCAACATGTTAACTAGGGGAAATAATGGAGGTGGGGGGCAACATGTTAACTAGGGAAATAATGGAGGTGGGGGGCAACATGTTAACTAGGGAAATAATGGAGGTGGGGGGCAACATGTTAACTAGGGGAAATAATGGAGGTGGGGGGCAACATGTTAACTAGGGAAATAATGGAGGTGGGGGGCAACATGTTAACTAGGGGAAATAATGGAGGTGGGGGGGCAACATGTTAACTAGGGAAATAATGGAGGTGGGGGCAACATGTTAACTAGGGGAAATAATGGAGGTGGGGGGCAACATGTTAACTAGGGAAATAATGGAGGTGGGGGGGGCAACATGTTAACTAGGGGAAATAATGGAGGTGGGGGGGCAACATGTTAACTGGGGGGAAATAATGGAGGTGGGGGGGCAACATGTTAACTAGGGAAATAATGGAGGTGGGGGGCAACATGTTAACTAGGGGAAATAATGGAGGTGGGGGGCAACATGTTAACTAGGGAAATAATGGAGGTGGGGGGCAACATGTTAACTAGGGGAAATAATGGAGGTGGGGGGCAACATGTTAACTAGGGAAATAATGGAGGTGGGGGGCAACATGTTAACTAGGGGAAATAATGGAGGTGGGGGGAAACATGTTAACTAGGGGAAATAATGGAGGTGGGGGGGGGCAACATGTTAACTAGGGGAAATAATGGAGGTGGGGGGCAACATGTTAACTAGGGAAATAATGGAGGTGGGGGGCAACATGTTAACTAGGGGAAATAATGGAGGTGGGGGGCAACATGTTAACTAGGGAAATAATGGAGGTGGGGGGGCAACATGTTAACTAGGGGAAATAATGGAGGTGGGGGGGGCAACATGTTAACTAGGGGAAATAATGGAGGTGGGGGGCAACATGTTAACTAGGGGAAATAATGGAGGTGGGGGGGGGACATGTTAACTAGGGGAAATAATGGAGGTGGGGGGGCAACATGTTAACTAGGGGAAATAATGGAGGGGGGGGGGGGCAACATGTTAACTAGGGAAATAATGGAGGTGGGGGGGCAACATGTTAACTAGGGGAAATAATGGAGGTGGGGGGGGCAACATGTTAACTAGGGGAAATAATGGAGGTGGGGGGCAACATGTTAACTAGGGAAATAATGGAGGTGGAGGGGGGGGCAACATGTTAACTAGGGAAATAATGGAGGTGGGGGGCAACATGTTAACTAGGGAAATAATGGAGGTGGGGGGGCAACATGTTAACTAGGGAAATAATGGAGGTGGGGGGCAACATGTTAACTAGGGAAATAATGGAGGTGGGGGGGGCAACATGTTAACTAGGGAAATAATGGAGTTTGGGGGGGGCAACATGTTAACTAGGGAAATAATGGAGGTGGGGGGCAACATGTTAACTAGGGGAAATAATGGAGGTGGGGGGCAACATGTTAACTAGGGAAATAATGGAGGTGGGGGGCAACATGTTAACTAGGGAAAATAATGGAGGTGGGGGCAACATGTTAACTAGGATAAATAATGGAGGTGGGGGGCAACATGTTAACTAGGGGAAATAATGGAGGTGGGGGGCAACATGTTAACTAGGGAAATAATGGAGGTGGGGGGGCAACATGTTAACTAGGGAAATAATGGAGGTGGGGGGCAACATGTTAACTAGGGAAATAATGGAGGTGGGGGGCAACATGTTAACTAGGGAAATAATGGAGGTGGGGGGCAACATGTTAACTAGGGAAATAATGGAGGGGGGGGCAACATGTTAACTAGGGGAAATAATGGAGGTGGGGGGCAACATGTTAACTAGGGAAATAATGGAGGTGGGGGGCAACATGTTAACTAGGGAAATAATGGAGGTGGGGGGCAACATGTTAACTAGGGGAAATAATGGAGGTGGGGGGGGCAACATGTTAACTAGGGGAAATAATGGAGGTGGGGGGCAACATGTTAACTAGGGAAATAATGGAGGTGGGGGGCAACATGTTAACTAGGGAAATAATGGAGGTGGGGGGGGCAACATGTTAACTAGGGGAAATAATGGAGGTGGGGGGCAACATGTTAACTAGGGAAATAATGGAGGTGGGGGGCAACATGTTAACTAGGGGAAATAATGGAGGTGGGGGGGGGCAACATGTTAACTAGGGAAATAATGAAGGTGGGGGGGGGGGGGCATTCTAAATGTATCGTTCCAGCCGACCAACACCAGTAATCACACAATGAAACTTGTGTGCTTTCTTTTCCTTTTTTTTTTTCCAGTTGATGTCATTGGTCAAATTACAGGAAGTAAAACCCCTTGACCGATGAGAAGTTGAGATGGATCAGAACAACAGTGCACCAGGGACACATTTATGACACTGATATCCGTGCCGATGATATTATCCCGAAACAACATTACTGTAACGGCTGTCTTCTTCGTCTGAGGAGGAGTAGGAAGGATCGGACCAATATGCAGCGTGGTTAAGTGTCCATGTTTATATTTATTTAAACTCAGAAAACTAAGACTAAAATAACAACAACAAATAGACCAACACGAAAGAGTTCTGTCTGGTGCAGACACAGAGACAGAAAACAACTACCCACAACTCAAGGGGCGACACCAGGCTGCCTAAGTATGGTTCTCAATCAGAGTCAACGATTGACTGCTGCCTCTGATTGGGAACCATACCAGGCCAAACACATAGAGATAGAAAACATAGAACACAAAACATAGAATGCCCACCCCAACCTACGCCCTGACCAACCTAAAATAGAGCCATAAAAAAAGGAACTAAGGTCAGGACGTGACAATTACAGGGATTCAACCAATACGTGTACAGCCTTCATGCTAAGTATTCAATTCAACCGCCTTTAGGAAATCCCTGCACGACACACAATGCTGTTTAGGCTGACCTACTAAGCAAATTTCCTCTCTCTATCTGTCATCCTCTCTCTCTGTCATCCTCTCTCTATCTGTTTGTCATCCTCTCTCTATCTGTCATTCTCTCTCTATCTGTTTGTCATCCTCTCTATCTGTCATCCTCTCTCTATCTGTCATCCTCTCTATCTGTCATCCTCTCTCTATCTGTCATCCTCTCTCTATCTGTCATCCCCTCTCTATCTGTCATCCCCTCTCTATCTGTCATCCCCTCTCTATCTGTCATCCTCTCTATATGTCATCCTCTCTCTATCTGTCATCCCCTCTCTATCTGTCATCCCCTCTCTATCTGTCATCCTCTCTCTATCTGTCATCCTCTCGCTATCTGTCATCCTCTCTCTGTCTGGCATCCTCTCTCGGTCTGGCATCATCTCTCTATCTGTTTGTCATCCTCTCTCTATCTGTTTGTCATCCTCTCTCTATCTGTCATCCTCTCTCTAACTTCTCCTTTAATTTAAAGAGGTGGGTAGGAAAACATACAAGGAATGAATGTAATACCATGGAGCTATTGATTTTGTTTCTGGATTCTTCCTGTCACATTACTGATGTGTCCAGAAGTAATCCAGAACTAACACATTATATCTGAGACAGATCCATTTCAAATATATCGTAACGACAAGGAGAAAGAACCAAACACAGCACTTTAATACATCTCCAATAGAATGGATTATCACACTGCCACAGAGACATCGGATTATTTATTATAATAACTGTTTCTGTTTTTGTTATTGCATATTATTATAGCAACTAGACATTTTCACCTGTCATTTTGTCATGGGGAATTACTGATAAAAAATGAAGCTCAAATCACAAAACAGTCTTAGTTTAGTCTTGTGTTATTACATGTATGTCGATAGTGTTCTGAACTACATCTCATGTTCTTTTTTTTTTGCCTCAAGACAATAACAGGTGTGACAGGGGGTAGTCCAGCGATCTGACACGGCACCATGTCTACAGTGTTGGCTTTGAATGTAGCCTACTGCCCTTTGACGCATCCTCTCTCTGTCTGTCATCCTCTCTATCTGTCATCCTCTCTCTATCTGTCATCCTCTCTATCTGTCATCCTCTCTCTCTGTCATCCTCTCTATCTGTCATCCTCTCTCTGTCTGTCATCCTCTCTATCTGTCATCCTCTCTCTATCTGTCATCCTCTCTCTATCTGTCATCCTCTCTATCTGTCTGTCATCCTCTCTATCTGTCATCCTCTCTCTATCTGTCATCCTCTCTATCTGTCTGTCATCCTCTCTATCTGTCTGTCATCCTCTCTATCTGTCTGTCATCCTCTCTATCTGTCCTCCTCTCTCTATCTGTCATCCTCTCTATCTGTCATCCTCTCTCTATCTGTCATCCTCTCTCTATCTGTCTGTCATCCTCTCTCTGTCTGTCATCCTCGCTCTATCTATCATCCTCTCTCTATCTGTCATCCTCTCTATATGTCATCCCCTCTCTATCTGTCATCCTCTCTATCTGTCAACCTCTCTCTATCTGTCATCCTCTCGCTATCGGTCATCCTCTCTCTGTCTGTCATCCTCTCTCTGTCTGTCATCCTCTCTCTATCTGTCATCCTCTCTATATGTCATCCCCTCTCTATCTGTCATCCTTTCTCTATCTGTCATCCTCTCGCTATCGGTCATCCTCTCTCTGTCTGTCATCCTCTCTCTCTGTCTGTCATCCTCTCTCTGTCTGTCATCCTCTCTCTATCTGTCATCCTCTCTCTATCTGTCTGTCATCCTCTATCTGTCTGTCATCCTCGCTCTATCTGTCATCCTCTCTCTGTCTGTCATCCTCTCTCTATCTGTCTGTCATCCTCGCTCTATCTGTCATCCTCTCTCTATCTGTCATCCTCTCTCTATCTGTCATTCTCTCTCATTGTCTCTATGTATCGGTTGAATACAAATAAAAGGAAAGTAACAGGTGTCAACTTTATCTTTCCGCTACTGGACGCCGTCAGGAGTTTCCATCTTACGGTCATGAGGCTGTTTGACTTGCTGTCGCTAACATGACTTATCAGGAGTCTCCAGTCCCGCCCGTGTGTGTGTCTGTGACCGCAGCTCGCTACACTGCTGACTGTTTGTCTGGGATGTAAGGAAACCTGTTTGGGGACACAGGGAGGGACAGAGAGAACCAGAGAACGTGTTGCAAGGTTCACAACGCTGATAGAAAATGTGCGACAAACAATTTGTGATGAACAACATAAACAGGAGGTCAGACATGTGCTGATACACCTACCGTACAATACATACATGTATACATTACAATTCATAGTGAATAACTAACAATATGTTTCATCCATAGTCCATGGAGTGTATGTGTGTGTGTGTGTGTGTGTGTGTGTGTGTGTGTGTGTGTGTGTGTGTGTGTGTGTGTGTGTGTGTGTGTGTGTGTGTGTGTGTGTGTGTGTGTATTCTGATCCCCTGTCGGAAGGAGGTATAGCGTGAGAGGAGGGCATTACTAACAGGACCTCTTGCTCCAGGCTAATCGGCCGGTGGTCCGAGCCACAATCCCAGAATCCTCTTGGGGTTAAACCAATGTATTCTAAGAACCAAACCCCCCCTGAGCTGACCTCACCTCTCTGGTGAAGCCCTCACAGAGACAGATTTAGTCAGTGTTTGCACGAATGCTGCATACTGTAGGTTGCAGCTGCACATACAGTCTTCTTAAATGTCATTTCCTGTTTGGGTAACCTGGGCAACGAGATACCTTTTCTTCTCACAAACATGCAACTTTGATGATAGATAATTGGCCGAAATTAAATTCTCTCTCTCTCTATTAAAACAGACAGAGAAAACATGACACATAATCTTATGTTTATTACTTAGTTTGAAAAGGCGTATGAACACTAAATATAGTTTGTATTTTATTATACAATTTGTTTTTTTACCAGGTTGTCCCAGGATGACCCTTTATAGGGTCACCCACTAAAGACTGGAGCTGGTTTAGTTAAACCTCAGGAGACAAGACCAACCACCTACTAAAGACTGGAGCTGGTTTAGTTAAACCTCAGGAGACAGGACCAACCACCTACTAAAGACTGGAGCTGGTTTAGTTAAAACTCAGGAGACAGGACCAACCACCTACTAAAGACTGGAGCTGGTTTAGTTAAAACTCAGGAGACAGGACCAACCACCTACTAAAGACTGGAGCTGGTTTAGTTAAAACTCAGGAGACAGGACCAACCACCTACTAAAGACTGGAGCTGGTTTAGTTAAACATCAGGAGACAGGACCAACCACCTACTAAAGACTGGAGCTGGTTTAGTTAAAACTCAGGAGACAGGACCAACTACCTACTAAAGACTGGAGCTGGTTTAGTTAAACCTCAGGAGACAGGACCAACTACCTACTGTTATACTCAGCAACACATTCACATGTCTGGAATTCCAAAGCAACGTAAACAAACACCAGGTTGGCCCTTTGCCGGTTCATTCTTCCGTCGATCTCTAAAGATAGAAGATGTCAGTCGAAGGTGGCTTACTGTAACCCTTAAGGTGTTCAAATAATTTCACGTAAACAAGCACAAACTGCATTTAACTTTATTTAACCAGGTAGGTTGGCCCTGCAACAGATAATATTTTTTATTTAACTAAGCAAGTTAGTTAAGAACAAATTCTTATTTACAATATTATTTTATTTATTTTACCTTTATTTTACTAGGCAAGTCAGTTAAGAACAAATTCTTATTTTCAATGACAGCCTAGGAACAGTGGGTTAACTGCCTGTTCAGGGGCAGAACGACAGATTTGTACCTTGTCAGCTCGGGGATTTGAACTAGCAACCTTCCGGTTACTAGTCCAACGCTCTAACCACTAGGCTACCTGCCGCCACAAACAAATGTCCTGTCCATGCCATGTACTATTGTTCAGACATATCTAATTCTGCTGCAACAAACAGGGACAGAGGCCGGGGATTAGGTTTTGTCCCACAACAAACAGGGACAGAGGCCGCGGATTAGGTTTTGTCCCACAACAAACAGGGACAGAGGCCGGGGATTAGGTATTGTCCCACAACAAATAGAAACAGAGGCCGGGGATTAGATATTGTCCCACAACAAATAGAAACAGAGGACGAGGATTAGATACTGTCCCACAACAAATAGAAACAGAGGCCAGGGATTAGATACTGTCCCACAACAAATAGAAACAGAGGCCAGGGATTAGATACTGTCCCACAACAAATAGAAACAGAGGACGAGGATTAGATACTGTCCCACAACAAATAGAAACAGAGGCCGGGGATTAGATACTGTCCCACAACAAATAGAAACAGAGGCCAGGGATTAGATACTGTCCCACAACAAATAGAAACAGAGGCCAGGGATTAGATACTGTCCCACAACAAATAGAAACAGAGGCCGGGGATTAGATACTGTCCCACAACAAATAGAAACAGAGGACGAGGATTAGATACTGTCCCACAACAAATAGAAACAGAGGACGAGGATTAGATACTGTCCCACAACAAATAGAAACAGAGGCCGGGGATTAGATACTGTCCCACAACAAATAGAAACAGAGGCCGGGGATTAGATACTGTCCCACAACAAATAGAAACAGAGGCCGGGGATTAGATACTGTCCCACAACAAATAGAAACAGAGGACGAGGATTAGATACTGTCCCACAACAAATAGAAACAGAGGCCAGGGATTAGATACTGTCCCACAACAAATAGAAACAGAGGCCAGGGATTAGATACTGTCCCACAACAAATAGAAACAGAGGACGAGGATTAGATACTGTCCCACAACAAATAGAAACAGAGGCCGGGGATTAGATACTGTCCCACAACAAATAGAAACAGAGGCCAGGGATTAGATACTGTCCCACAACAAATAGAAACAGAGGACGAGGATTAGATACTGTCCCACAACAAATAGAAACAGAGGCCGGGGATTAGATACTGTCCCACAACAAATAGAAACAGAGGCCAGGGATTAGATACTGTCCCACAACAAATAGAAACAGAGGCCGGGGATTAGATACTGTCCCACAACAAATAGAAACAGAGGCCGGGGATTAGATACTGTCCCACAACAAATAGAAAAAGAGGCCAGGGATTAGATACTGTCCCACAACAAATAGAAACAGAGGCCGGGGATTAGATACTGTCCCACAACAAATAGAAAAAGAGGCCAGGGATTAGATACTGTCCCACAACAAATAGAAACAGAGGACGAGGATTAGATACTGTCCCACAACAAATAGAAACAGAGGCCGGGGATTAGATACTGTCCCACAACAAATAGAAACAGAGGCCGGGGATTAGATACTGTCCCACAACAAATAGAAACAGAGGCCGGGGATTAGATACTGTCCCACAACAAATAGAAACAGAGGCCGGGGATTAGATACTGTCCCACAACAAATAGAAACAGAGGACGAGGATTAGATACTGTCCCACAACAAATAGAAACAGAGGACGAGGATTAGATACTGTCCCACAACAAATAGAAACAGAGGCCGGGGATTAGATACTGTCCCACAACAAATAGAAACAGAGGCCAGGGATTAGATACTGTCCCACAACAAATAGAAACAGAGGCCGGGGATTAGATACTGTCCCACAACAAATAGAAACAGAGGCCGGGGATTAGATACTGTCCCACAACAAATAGAAACAGAGGCCGGGGATTAGATACTGTCCCACAACAAATAGAAACAGAGGCCGGGGATTAGATACTGTCCCACAACAAATAGAAACAGAGGCCGGGGATTAGATACTGTCCCACAACAAATAGAAACAGAGGCCGGGGATTAGATACTGTCCCACAACAAATAGAAACAGAGGCCGGGGATTAGATACTGTCCCACAACAAACAGGGACAAACTCAATACCACACGTTTGTCTGTCCATCAATCATCCACAAACACACGCACACCTGCCCTCAGTTTCAAGTGGGAGCTTCAGCAGTAGCCGCCCATATTTATGCTAATAGCAACACACTTAACATCACTGTTAGTATGATTCTATAGATTTGCATAACAGAGCATATAAAGTCGTTACATTTTAGGTTGTAAAAATACATGACCAGGTGATCATGTTATTTAAAAAAAAGAATAATACTAATTTGAATTATATTTGTACTTGTATGCAGAATTAAATGAAAATGTCTGTCTTACGAGCAGGCTTCTTTTCTAAATGGAATATTAAACAGTCTGTGTTTTTGCAGACTGTAGTATATTGTAGTATTTAGTATAGTGTTTCTGAAGAGATTACTGTAGTATTTACTATATTAAACAGGGTACTGTCTGTGTTTTTTCAGACTGTAGTATATTGTAGTATTTAGTATAGTGTTTCTGAAGAGATTACTGTAGTATTTACTATATTAAACAGGGTACTGTCTGTGTTTTTGCAGACTGTAGTATATTGTAGTATTTAGTATAGTGTTTCTGAAGACATTACTGTAGTATTTACCATATTAAACAGAGTAGACCAATAGTTATGTTTCTACAACTGCTGAATGAGTTTCACAGCATTTTATAATTGCAAACTATTGGTATAGCCAATAAATAAAAGCTAATCTGTGACAATTGCAACCAAAGTACACTCCAAACCAGGTAAATCATACACACAACATAAACTGTTAAGCCACAATTGATTTTCAGTGGTTTCATTAAACGAAGAGCAAACAGGTGTAGGAGTCGTAAGGACCGTGTAACACAGAGGTACATTGTAATCACTCACTTAGCTACCTACAGTAATCCGATTATGCATTACGTCGTGGTCTAACAAAGTACTGAAGCTAAATTACTTTTTTATTTTTTTACAAACTTAATAAACCCCATGTGATCAAAAAGTTCATCAAGAGTTCAACCATTCATTTCAGCAATAAAGTATTTATAAAATATAAAGTATTTAAAGTATAGATACAGTATATTACAGCTGTGAGTCTTTCTGGGTAAGGCTCTAAGAGCTGTGAGTCTTTCTGGGTAAGGCTCTAAGAGCTGTGAGTCTTTCTGGGTAAGGCTCTAAGAGCTGTGAGTCTTTCTGGGTAAGGCTCTAAGAGCTGTGAGTCTTTCTGGGTAAGGCTCTAAGAGCTGTGAGTCTTTCTGGGTAAGGCTCTAAGAGCTGTGAGTCTTTCTGGGTAAGGCTCTAAGAGCTGTGAGTCTTTCTGGGTAAGGCTCTAAGAGCTGTGAGTCTTTCTGGGTAAGGCTCTAAGAGCTGTGAGTCTTTCTGGGTAAGGCTCTAAGAGCTGTGAGTCTTTCTGGGTAAGGCTCTAAGAGCTGTGAGTCTTTCTGGGTAAGGCTCTAAGAGCTGTGAGTCTTTCTGGGTAAGGCTCTAAGAGCTGTGAGTCTTTCTGGGTAAGGCTCTAAGAGCTGTGAGTCTTTCTGGGTAAGGCTCTAAGAGCTGTGAGTCTTTCTGGGTAAGGCTCTAAGAGCTGTGAGTCTTTCTGGGTAAGGCTCTAAGAGCTGTGAGTCTTTCTGGGTAAGGCTCTAAGAGCTGTGAGTCTTTCTGGGTAAGGCTCTAAGAGTGATTACAGCTGTGAGTCTTTCTGGGTAAGGCTCTAAGAGCTGTGAGTCTTTCTGTAAGGCTCCAAGAAGGCTCTAAGAGCTGTGAGTCTTTCTGGGTAAGGCTCTAAGAGCTGTGAGTCTTTCTGGGTAAGGCTCTAAGAGCTGTGAGTCTTTCTGGGTAAGGCTCAAGAGCTGTGAGTCTTTCTGGGTAAGGCTCTAAGAGCTGTGAGTCTTTCTGGGTAAGGCTCCAAGAGCTGTGAGTCTTTCTGGGTAAGGCTCCAAGAGCTGTGAGTCTTTCTGGGTAAGGCTCTAAGAGCTGTGAGTCTTTCTGGGTGAGGCTCTAAGAGCTGTGAGTCTTTCTGGGTAAGGCTCTAAGAGCTGTGAGTCTTTCTGGGTAAGGCTCCAAGAGCTGTGAGTCTTTCTGGGTAAGGCTCTAAGAGCTGTGAGTCTTTCTGGGTAAGGCTCCAAGAGCTGTGAGTCTTTCTGGGTAAGGCTCTAAGAGCTGTGAGTCTTTCTGGGTAAGGCTCTAACAGTGATTACAGCTGAACATATAGTAAAACAATTCATCTAAAAAAACAGATTTACCCTCGTTAAAAATACAACAAATACGGACATGTATTATAATCCACGTAAAAATTCACACGAGACACACTGTGGCCTACAAATGTTGTGGTGTAGCCTGTTCAAATATGTTAAGTAAAATTACTTTACTCAAATATGGATAAAACTGTTCTGAAAAAGATAAATCATTACGGTGTTTGAACGACAGTAAATAACCAAGTATCTACGAGGTGACAATGAGTTATAATGACTGAACGATAGTAAATAACCAAGTATCTACGAGGTGACAATGAGTTATAATGACTGAACGATAGTAAATAACCAAGTATCTACGAGGTGACAATGAGTTATAATGACTGAACGATAGTCAATAACCAAGTATCTACGAGGTGTCATCAAGGCAAAGGGTGGCTAAAATAAAATATATTTGGATGGATATTACTTTTTTTGGTTACTACATGACTCCATATGTGTTATTTCTTCATAGTTTTGATGTCTTCACTATTATTTTACAATGTAGAACATAGTAATAATAAAAAAAATTGTCCAAACATTGGTACTGGTACTGTATATATGAAGAGTTTATTTCCAAAACGCTATGTATATATTATTCAGAAATAATTGCTAAACATTTAGTTATTTGTTACATTTGATAGTGTAAAACTTAGCAGTACTGCTTATTTCTCTGAGAGGGAGGCGGATATATGACAAAAATATGATTATTTGAATAGAAACCATCAGGCGATAGATTTGAAACAAATATATGTTGTGTATTTTTGAACAAACCCCATGCCATGATTAGATAGTGAAAAAAACACAACAATCTCTTTCAGAATTTAAACAATAAAAGCTCATTTACCAACATTTCTGAAAATGGATATATAGCAGTTTGGAATTAAATAAAACTATATATATCTGAATAGAAACCATCAAGTAATATTACTTGATGGTTTCTATTCAGAGAGATAAATAATCATATTTTTGTCATATATCTGCGTCCCTCAGAGAAATACGCAGTATTGTTACGTTTTACACTGTCAAATGTAACAAATAACTAAATATTTAGCAATTATAAAAATATTTATAGCATTTTGGAAATAAACTCTTCATATATATAGTACCAGTCAAAAGTTTGGACACACCAACTCATTCAAGAGGTTTTCTTTATTTGAAAATATATATTTATATTCTTAATTTATTCTGAATGTATTTATTTTTTATATTTTTAAATTAGTTATTTTTATATTTTAAATCATTTATCAACGCTTTTATCCAAAGCGACTTACAGTCATGTGTGCATACATTCTACATGGGTGGTCCGGGATATACAAGCGCCATGCTTTGCTACAGAAGGACCACAACGTAGATAGTTTCAGTGTCAGTATGTCTTTGTAAAGCAGGTAGAGGGGAGAACAGACAGGGTCTGAGTCACTACAGTCTATCTACAGTATCCTGGAAAGTGTTCCCTGGGTGCCATGACGACGGAGAGGTTTCTTCCCAGCCACCGTGCTTCTGTATCTGCACTGCTGGCTGTTTAGGGAGGTTTTTTTTAGACTGGGTTTCTCTATAAGCACTTTGTGACATCAGCTGATGTAAAAAAAAAAAGGGCTTTATAAAATACATTTGATTGATTATACTGAAGCTGCTCCTCTCCAGAACGAATAACTTCACTGAGTTAAATGGAAAGCATCTCTAGACATGTAAAGGTTATTATTAGCTATATAGATAATCTGTTTCAGACATGTCTAGGTTATCATTAGTTATAATCTGTTTCAGACATGTCTAGGTTATCATTAGTTATAATCTGTTTCAGACATGTCTAGGTTATCATTAGTTATAATCTGTTTCAGACATGTCTAGGTTATCATTAGTTATAATCTGTTTCAGACATGTCTAGGTTATCATTAGTTATAATCTGTTTCAGACATGTCTAGGTTATCATTAGTTATAATCTGTTTCAGACATGTCTAGGTTATCATTAGTTATAATCTGTTTCAGACATGTCTAGGTTATCATTAGTTATAATCTGTTTCAGACATGTCTAGGTTATCATTAGTTATAATCTGTTTCAGACATGTCTAGGTTATCATTAGTTATAATCTGTTTCAGACATGTCTAGGTTATCATTAGTTATAATCTGTTTCAGACATGTCTAGGTTATCATTAGTTATAATCTGTTTCAGACATGTCTAGGTTATCATTAGTTATAATCTGTTTCAGACATGTCTAGGTTATCATTAGTTTATATAGATAATCTGCGTGATCTTCTACCACTCCAGTCTGAGTTTATTGCGTTTGTTAATGAGTTATAATTAGTTGTAATGAGTTAAATAAGTCAAATTTAATGGCTTCTCTCTAGACATGCAAAGGTTAGAATGTACTGTACAGTTTGGGATCATCCGTGTCACGT
>NC_068428.1:44374463-44389463 GCF_023373465.1 Oncorhynchus keta
TTCCCCCAAGACATGCTCTCATCATCACAATAACAGGAAGGCAGGGCATATTTTTTATGGCTATGATATTTGTGCATCTTTAACTCATCTATCCACAATTCATTCAAGACTATCCCTAATCATGGTAACGTCCACATTAATGTAAGAAGTGTTTAGAAACATAAAATTCTTATTTACGATAAAGGTTTTGTCCAAAATGACACAATACATGATTTACCATTTCATCACTATTGGGCACAAAATAGTCTGTAAAACACAACCAAAACAAACAGCAAATGTATCCAACAAGTGTATAGAGTCACAAGTAACCATTGTGTGCTATGAATATAGGACCAAACACATCGATTTTTTTGGTCCCCTAAAATGGAGGAGGGCACGTACAAAAAAAGTGCTGTAATTTCTAAATGGTTCGTGGATGAAAATACCCTCAAATTAGAGCTAATAGTCGGCGCTTTAACCTCGTGGCCATTGTATCATTTTAAATCTAAAGTGCTGTGGAGAACAGAGCCAAAAATGATTCACTGTCCCAAATAATTACAGAGGACATCAGGACAACCTGGACTCAGTGTTGTTATTAATGAAAACTTTACATGGGGGAGAATAAAAGTAGACAGTTACTGTCTGAAGACCATATATAAAAAACAATTGTTGAACTGTTAAATATACACTACGTATACAAAAGTATGTGGACACACATTCAAACGAGTGGATTCGGCTATTTCACCCACAACCGTTGCTGCCAGGTGTATAAAATCGAGCATACAGCCATGCAATCTCCATAGGAAAAAAAAAACACTAGCAGTAGAATTGGAGCGAGTCGAGAGTTTCAAGTTCCTTGGTGTCCACATCACCAACAAACTATCATGGTCCAAACACACCAAGACAGTTGTGAAGAGGGCGCGACACAGTACATCACTTGGGAAAAGCTTCCTGACATCCAGGACTTATATACAGTGGGGAGAACAAGTATTTGATACACCACCCGATTTTGCAGGTTTTCCTACTTACAAAGCATGTAGAGGTCTGTAATTTTTTATCATAGGTACACTTCAACTGTGAGAGAATTTTTAAGTAATTAATTTGCATGACCTGAAGAGAGCTGGGACCACAGTCTCAAAGAAAACCATTAGTAATAGGCGGTGTCAGAGGAAGCCCCCCAAAGAATTGTCAGAGACTCCAGCCACCCTAGTCATAGACTCTTCTCTCTGCTACCGCACGGCAAGCGGTACCGGAGCGCCAAGTCTAGGTCCAAAAGGCTCCTTAACAGCTTCTACCCCCCAAGCCATAAGACTGCTGAACAATTAATCAAATGGCCACCCGGACTATTTACATTGACCCCCTCCCCCTTGTTTTTACACTGCTGCTACTCGCTTTTTATTATCTATTTATAGTCACTGTACAAATGACCTCGACTAACCTCTACCTGTATATAGCCTTGTTATTCTTATGTAAATATATTATGTTAATTTTTAAATGTAATTTACATTTTATTTTTTACTTTAGTTTATTTAGTAAATATTTTCATAACTATTTCTTGAACTGCATTGTGGGTTAAGTGCTTGTAAGTAAGCATTTCACGGTAAGGCCTACTACACCCGTTGTATTCGGCGCATGTGACAAATACATTTTGATTTGATTTGATTTGATGGCCTTACTGAAGAAGTCTGTGACTTTCTACGTGGCACGGACATAGGATGCCACCTTTCCAATAATACTTTTCGTAAAATGTCTGCCCTTCTAGAGCTGCCCCGGTCAACTGTAAGTGCTGTTATTGTCAAGTGGAAAAGTCTAGGATCAACAACGGCTCAGCCACTAAGTGGTAGGCCACACAAGCTCACCGAACTGGATCGCCGAGTGCTGAGGCGCGTAAGTGCGTAAAAATCGCCTGTCCTCGGTTGCAATGTTAACTACCGAGTTCAGCACAATAACTGTTCGTCGGGAGCTTCATGAAATGGGTTTCCATGGCCGAGCAGCCGCACACAAGCCTAAGATCACCAGGCGCAATGCCAAGCGTCGGCTGGAGTGGTGTAAAGCTGGACTGGAGTGGTGTAAAGCTGGACTGGAGCAGTGGAAAGCGTGTTCTCTGCAGTGATGAATCACGCTTCACCACCAGGCAGTATGACGGACAAATCTGGGTTTGGCGGATGCCAGGAAAAGGCTACCTGCCCCAATGCATAGTGCCAACTGTAAACTTTGGTGGAAGAGGAATAATGGTCTGGGGCTGTTTTTCAAGATTCGGGCTAGGGAAATCTTAACGCTACAGCATACATTCTAGATCATTCTGTGTTTCCAACTTTGTGGCAACAGTTTGGGGAAATATCTTTCCTATTTCAGCGTGACAATCTTCACGTGCACAAAGCGAGGTCCATACAAAAATGGTTTGTTGAGATCGGTGTGGAAGAACTTGACTGGCCTGCACAGAGCCCTGACCTCAACCCCATCAAACACCTTTGGGATGAATTGGAACGCTGACTGCGAGCCAGGTCTAATGGCTCAAAATCAGTTCCCGACCTCACTAATGCTCTTGTGGCTGAATGGAAGCAAGTCCCCACAGCAATGTTCCAACATCTAGTGGAAAGCCTTACCAGAAGAGTGGAGGCTGTTATAACAGCTAAGGGTGACCAACTTCATATTAATGCCCATGATTTTGGAATGAGATGTTTGACGAGCAGCTGTCCACATACTGTTTGTCATGTAGTGTATATTCTTCTTCAAATTAAATTGCATTATACATTAAAATATATATGCATAATCATGTAACTGAAATGGAGGATACCTAGTCAGTGCAACTGAAATGGGGGATACCTAGTCAGTGCAACTGAAATGGGGGATACCTAGTCAGTTGTGCAACTGAAATGGGGGATACCTAGTCAGTTGTGCAACTGAAATGGGGGATACCTAGTCAGTTGTGCAACTGAAATGGGGGATACCTAGTCAGTGTAACTGAAATGGGGGATACCTAGTCAGTGCAACTGAAATGGAGGATACCTAGTCAGTACAACTGAAATGGGGGATACCTAGTCAGTACAACTGAAATGGGGGATACCTAGTCAGTACAACTGAAATGGGGGATACCTAGTCAGTTGTGCAACTGAAATGGGGGATACCTAGTCAGTTGTGCAACTGAAATGGGGGATACCTAGTCAGTTGTGCAACTGAAATGGGGGATACCTAGTCAGTGCAACTGAAATGGGGGATACCTAGTCAGTGCAACTGAAATGGGGGATACCTAGTCAGTTGTGCAACTGAAATGGGGGATACCTAGTCAGTTGTGCAACTGAAATGGGGGATACCTAGTCAGTTGTGCAACTGAAATGGGGGATACCTAGTCAGTTGTGCAACTGAAATGGGGGATACCTAGTCAGTTGTGCAACTGAAATGGGGGATACCTAGTCAGTTGTGCAACTGAAATGGGGGATACCTAGTCAGTTGTGCAACTGAAATGGGGGATACCTAGTCAGTGCAACTGAAATGGGGGATACCTAGTCAGTGCAACTGAAATGGGGGATACCTAGTCAGTACAACTGAAATGGGGGATACCTAGTCAGTACAACTGAAATGGGGGATACCTAGTCAGTACAACTGAAATGGGGATACCTAGTCAGTGCAACTGAAATGGGGGATACCTAGTCAGTGCAACTGAAATGGGGATACCTAGTCAGTACAACTGAAATGGGGGATACCTAGTCAGTACAACTGAAATGGGGGATACCTAGTCAGTTGTGCAACTGAAATGGGGGATACCTAGTCTGTGCAACTGAAATGGGGGATACCTAGTCAGTACAACTGAAATGGGGGATACCTAGTCAGTACAACTGAAATGGGGGATACCTAGTCAGTGCAACTGAAATGGGGGATACCTAGTCAGTACAACTGAAATGGGGGATACCTAGTCAGTACAACTGAAATGGGGGATACCTAGTCAGTGCAACTGAAATGGGGGATACCTAGTCAGTGCAACTGAAATGGGGGATACCTAGTCAGTACAACTGAAATGGGGGATACCTAGTCAGTACAACTGAAATGGGGGATACCTAGTCAGTACAACTGAAATGGGGGATACCTAGTCAGTACAACTGAAATGGGGGATACCTAGTCAGTTGTGCAACTGAAATGGGGGATACCTAGTCTGTGCAACTGAAATGGGGGATACCTAGTCAGTACAACTGAAATGGGGGATACCTAGTCAGTACAACTGAAATGGGGGATACCTAGTCAGTGCAACTGAAATGGGGGATACCTAGTCAGTGCAACTGAAATGGGGGATACCTAGTCAGTACAACTGAAATGGGGGATACCTAGTCAGTGCAACTGAAATGGGGGATACCTAGTCAGTGCAACTGAAATGGGGGATACCTAGTCAGTACAACTGAAATGGGGGATACCTAGTCAGTACAACTGAAATGGGGGATACCTAGTCAGTACAACTGAAATGGGGGATACCTAGTCAGTACAACTGAAATGTGTCTTCCACCCTTTTTTTTACCATGTTTTCTCCCCAATTTCTTGGTATCCAATTGATAGTTGCAGCCTTGTCTCATTGCTGCAACTCTCCTAAGGAGTCGGGAGAGGCGAAGGTCAAGAGCCGTGCGTCCTCCGAAACACAACCCAACTAAGCCGCACTGCTTCTTGACACACTGCCCACTTAACCCGGAAACCAATGTGTTGGAGGAAACACCGTACACCTGGCGACCATGTCAGCATGCACTGTGCCCGGCCAGCCACAGGAGTCACTGGTGCACGATGGGACAAGGACATCCCTACCGGCCAAACCCTCCCCTAACCCGGACGACGCTGGGCCAATTGTGCACTTGCTGGTTGCGGATGCCTGGGACAGAGCCTGGACTCGAATCCAGAATCTCTAGTGGCACAGCGATGCAGACCACTGCACCACTTAGGAGGCCCTGTGTCTTCCGCATTTAAACTAAGCCTTAAGTGACATCCATGTATTTTGCACCCTGGGAACAGTGGGTTAACTATGTGGCTAACGCTAACTTTAGCTCGGTGGATAACATTAGCTAGGCTAGGGTTTGAGGTTATGGTTAATGTTAGGGTTAGGGTAAGGGTTAGCTAACATGCTAAGTAGTTGCAAAGTAGCTAAAAAGTAGTATGTAATTGCAAAGCTGCTGACTAGCTAATGTTGTCCATGATAAGATTCAAGCACACAGCGTTTTGGTTGCTAGAAATTTGGTTATACACCTACCCATCCAGCCCGACCAACTTTCTTAACCTTCTGTCTTATGTAACATATGTTACGTTCCCCAGCAAGAAAGCCTAAACTTGTCGCTCAAACAGAAAGGAGAACAAACAAAGAGTCACTGATAACCAAAACGAAACAGGTAGGGGTTTAGGACGGGTTTTGAAAGACACTCCTGGGGGGTGTACACTGAAAGTTGACTAGAAACAACAACGGGGACCTAAAAAACACCCACCATGAGTGCCCACTAAACTAGCCCAAGAAGAGGCAAGCAAATGAAAAATCCACACCAAACTTAAAGACGGGAAGCAAATCAAAAAGTGGAGCAAAATGAAAACAGGGAAGATCAGTTAAAAGGATTGTTCTTATAGAAATCAAATAGGGAGAGCCAACTAAAGGTGTTATCGGTCAACAACTGGAGTACTGGGTTAACCACTCTTAAATATCACCTGGGCTAGCATAGGTAAAGCTCCTTCCGACTAAAGAGATGTAAAGGTGTACAGTCGCGGCCAAAAGTTTTGAGAATGGCACAAATATTAATTTTCACAAAGTCTTCTGCCTCAGTTTGTATGATGGCAGTTTTGCATATACTCTAGATTGTATTGAAGAGTGAACCGATGAATTGCAATTAATTGCAAAGTCCCTCTTTGCCATGCAAATGAACTGAATCCCCCCAAAAAACATTTCCACTGCATTTCAGCCCTGCCACATAAGGACCAGCTGACATCATGCCAGTGATTCTCTCGTTAACACAGTTGTGAGTGTTGACAAGGACAAGGCTGGAGATCACTCTGTCATGCTGATTGAGTTCGAATAACAGACTGGAAGCTTCAAAAGGAGGGTGGTGCTTGGAATCATTGTTCTTCCTCTGTCAACCATGGTTACCTGCAAGGAAACACGTGCTGTCATCATTGCTTGGCACAAAAAGTCCTTCACAGGCAAGGATATTGCTGCCAGTAAGATTGCACCTAAATCAACCATTTATCGGATCAAGAACTTCAAGGAGAGCGGTTCAAATGTTCTGAAGAAGGCTTCAGGGCACCCAAGAAAGTCCTGCAAGTGCCAGGACCGTCTCCTAAAGCTGATTCAGCTGTGGAATCGGGGCACCACCAGTACAGAGCTTACTCAGGAATGGCAGCAGGCAGGTGTGAGTGCATCTGCACACACAGTAAGGTGAAGACTTTTGGAGGATGGCCCGGTGTCAAGAAGGGCAGCAAAGAAGCCACTTCTCTCCAGGAAAAACATCAGGGACAGACTGATATTCTGCAAAAGGTACAGGGATTGGACTGCTGAGGTCTGGGGTAAAGTCATTTTCTCTGATGAATCCCCTTTCCAATTGTTTGGGGCATCCGGAAAAAAGTTTGTCCGGAGAAGACAAGGAACCCCAGGTGAGCGCTACCATCAGTCCATCAGTCCTGTGTCATGCCAACAGTAAAGCATCCTGAGACCATTCATGTGTGGGGTTGCTTCTCAGCCAAGGGAGTGGGCTCACTCACAATTTTGCCTAAGAACACAGCCATGAATAAAGAATGGTACCAACACATCCTCTGAGAGCATCTTCTCCCAACCATCCAGGAACAGTGTGATGACGAACAATGCATTTTCCAGCATGATGGAGCACCAAAAGTGATAACTAAGTGGCTCGGGGAACAAAACATCGATATTTTGGGTCCATGTCCAGGAAACCTCCCAGACCTTAATCCCATTGAGAACTTATGGTCAATCCTCATGAGGCGGGTGGACAAACAAAAACCCACAAGAATGGGCTGCCTTCAGTCAGGATGTGGCCCAGAAGTTAAATGACACCATACCAGGGCGGATTGTAGAGGTCTTGAAAAAGATGGGTCAACACTGCAAATATTGACTCTTTGCATCAACTTCATGTAATTGTCAATAAAAGCCTTTGACACTTATGAAATACATCTGACAAAAAATATCTAAAGACACTGAAGCAGCAAACTTTGTGAAAATCAATATTTGTGTAATTCTCAAAACTTTTGGCCACGACTGTACAGGTGTAAAACATACTGCCTAAAATGTTGGCACCAAACGGTGCGCCCCATGTGCTAGCCTGCTAACCTCTAACCTCGAAATATAGATGGAATAACCAAAGCCTGTAACACAAATCATACCAATTTGCATGTCCCCGATTTACCTTTACTATGTTATGTCTTGTCTATGAGACCAGGCTGATGGGCAACATCAAATATTACAGAAAATATTTTGGCCATGACTGTGCAGCTATGCTTAAAGGGCTCAACAGCAGCTTATAGGGGTCAAAATCATTCTTGTACGCTTTTATCGCCCCTCTCATACAGCAAGCGTTTTACAGATCCCCCAACTCCTAAAGAATGACAACTATCCCATAACACATTTCACAGTCCCTCTGCGATACAAGGATATCCTCTTACGTGTCTGTGAAATCGAGAGTAAAACAAGCAGACAAGCAGGCGGGAGGGAGGGAGGGAGGGAGGGAGGGAGGGAGGGAGGGAGGGAGGGAGGGAGGGAGGGAGGGAGGGAGGGAGGGAGGGAGGGAGGGATGGAGGGAGGGGAGGGAGGGATGGTGGAGGGAGGGAGGGAGGGGAGGGAGGGGATGGGGATGGAGGGAGGGAGGGAGGGAGGGAGGGAGGGGAGGGAGGGGAGGGATGGAGGGAGGGGAGGGGAGGGAGGGAGGGAGGGGGAGGGGGATGGAGGGGGAGGGAGGGGGAGGGAGGGATGGAGGGAGGGAGGGAGGGGAGGGATGGAGGGAGGGAGGATGGAGGGAGGGAGGGGATGGAGGAGGGAGGGAGGGGGAGGGAGGAGGGATGGAGGGAGGGGGATGGAGGGAGGGGAGGGAGGGGAGGGATGGAGGGAGGGAGGGATGGAGGGAGGGAGGGAGGGAGGAGGGAGGGGGATGGAGGGAGGGAGGAGGGGAGGGAGGAGGATGGAGGGGAGGGAGGGAGGAGGGGGAGGGAGGGGAGGGGAGGGAGGGAGGGAGGGATGGAGGGAGGGAGGGAGGGAGGGGGAGGGAGGGAGGGGGGGGGGGAGGGAGGGAGGGAGGGGGGAGGGATGGGGGAGGAGGGAGGGGGAGGGGAGGGATGGAGGGAGGGAGGAGGAGGGGAGGGAGGGGAGGGATGGAGGGGAGGGATGGAGGGGGGAGGGAGGGATGGAGGGAGGGAGGGGAGGGAGGGGGAGGGGGGGAGGGAGGAGGGAGGGAGGGAGGGAGGGAGGGAGGGAGGGGAGGGATGGAGGGAGGGGAGGGAGGGAGGGAGGGAGGGAGGGAGGGAGGGAGGGAGGGAGGGAGGGATGGCCACAATATGATGGAAAAAAATGGTGCTCCTCTGTTGGATCATAGCAGTGTTATGTGATTTTAGTAGTGTGGCTTGAGCAGAACTCACCACTCTAGTAGTGTGGCTTGAGCAGAACTCACCACTCTAGTAGTGTGGCTTGAGCAGAACTCATCACTCTAGTAGTGTGGCTTGAGCAGAACTCACCACTCTAGTAGTGTGGCTTGAGCAGAACTCGCCACTCTAGTAGTGTGGCTTGAGCAGAACTCACCACTCTAGTAGTGTGGCTTGAGCAGAACTCACCACTCTAGTAGTGTGGCTTGAGCAGAACTCATCACTCTAGTAGTGTGGCTTGAGCAGAACTCATCACTGTAGTTGTGTGGCTTGAACAGAACTCACCACTCTAGTAGTGTGGCTTGAGCAGAACTCATCACTGTAGTAGTGTGGCTTGAACAGAACTCACCACTCTAGTAGTGTGGCTTGAGAAGAACTCATCACTGTAGTAGTGTGGCTTGAGCAGAACTCACCACTCTAGTAGTGTGGCTTGAGCAGAACTCATCACTGTAGCAGTGTGGCTTGAACAGAACTCACCACTCTAGTAGTGTGGCTTGAGCAGAACTCATCACTCTAGTAGTGTGGCTTGAGCAGAACTCACCACTCTAGTAGTGTGGCTTGAGCAGAACTCACCACTCTAGTAGTGTGGCTTGAGCAGAACTCACCACTCTAGTAGTGTGGCTTGAGCAGAACTAACCACTGTAGTAGTGTGGCTTGAGCAGAACTCACCACTCTAGTAGTGTGGCTTGAGCAGAACTCACCACTCTAGTAGTGTGGCTTGAGCAGAACTCACCACTCTAGTAGTGTGGCTTGAGCAGAACTCACCACTCTAGTAGTGTGGCTTGAGCAGAACTCACCACTGTAGTAGTGTGGCTTGAACAGAACTCACCACTGTAGTAGTGTGGCTTGAGCAGAACTCACCACTCTAGTAGTGTGGCTTGAGCAGAACTCACCACTCTAGTAGTGTGGCTTGAGCAGAACTCACCACTGTAGTAGTGTGGCTTGAGCAGAACTCACCACTGTAGTAGTGTGGCTTGAACAGAACTCACCACTGTAGTAGTGTGGCTTGAACAGAACTCATCACTATAGTAGTGTGGCTTGAGCAGAACTCACCATAGTTCCACAGAGTTCAGCAAGATTACAGAGATTAAATTCCCATAGTTCATAACAAACAGACAGAGAGGGATGGAATATATATATCGCTGTATTGCTGCAGAATGCTGTGGTAGCCTTGCTGGTTAAGTGTGCCTTGAATTCTAAATAAATCACAGACAGTCACCAGCAAAGCACCACCACACCATCACACCTCCTCCTCCATGCTTCACAGTAGGAACCACACACCATCACACCTCCTCCTCCATGCTTCACGGTGGGAAAAAAGCATGCGGAGATCATCCGTTCACCTACTCTGCGTCTCACAAAGATATATTTGGATTTTTTCAACACGTTTTTGGTTACTACATGATTGAGTATGTATTATTTCATAGTGTTGATGTCTTCACTATTATTCTACAATGTAGAAAGTAATGAAAAATTAAGAAAAACCCTTGAATGAGTAGGTGTGTCCAAACGTTTGACTGGTGCTGTGTATGTTTTATAAATATTGATCCCATAGTTTAAAACAAACGGAGAGGTAGGGATGGATTTTTTAAAAGATGACTGGAGTTCCAGACTATCCTCTATTCAGAACTAGATAGATGACTGGGGTTCCAGAGTATCCTCTATTCAGAACTAGATAGATGACTGGGGTTCCAGAGTATCCTCTATTCAGAACTAGATAGATGACTGGGCTTCCAGAGTATCCTCTATTCAGAACTAGATAGATGACTGGGGTTCCAGACTATCCTCTATTCAGAACTAGATAGATGACTGGGGTTCCAGACTATCCTCTATTCAGAACTAGATAGATGACTGGGGGTTCCAGACTATCCTCTATTCAGAACTAGATAGATGACTGGGGTTCCAGACTATCCTCTATTCAGAACTAGATAGATGACTGGGGTTCCAGAGTATCCTCTATTCAGAACTAGATAGATGACTGGGGTTCCAGAGTATCCTCTATTCAGAACTAGATAGATGACTAGGGTTCCAGAGTATCCTCTATTCAGAACTAGATAGATGACTGGGGTTCCAGACTATCCTCTATTCAGAACTAGATAGATGACTGGGGTTCCAGAGTATCCTCTATTCAGAACTAGATAGATGACTGGGCTTCCAGAGTATCCTCTATTCAGAACTAGATAGATGACTGGGGGTTCCAGACTATCCTCTATTCAGAACTAGATAGATGACTGGGGTTCCAGACTATCCTCTATTCAGAACTAGATAGATGACTGGGGTTCCAGAGTATCCTCTATTCAGAACTAGATAGATGACTGGGGTTCCAGAGTATCCTCTATTCAGAACTAGATAGATGACTGGGGTTCCAGACTATCCTCTATTCAGAACTAGATAGATGACTGGGGTTCCAGACTATCCTCTATTCAGAACTAGATAGATGACTGGGGTTCCAGACTATCCTCTATTCAGAACTAGATAGATGACTGGGGTTCCAGAGTATCCTCTATTCAGAACTAGATAGATGACTGGGGTTCCAGAGTATCCTCTATTCAGAACTAGATAGATGACTGGTGTTCCAGAGTATCTTCTATTCAGAACTAGATAGATGACTGGGGTTCCAGAGTATCCTCTATTCAGAACTAGATAGATGACTGGTGTTCCAGAGTATCCTCTATTCAGAACTAGATAGATGACTGGGGTTCCAGACTATCCTCTATTCAGAACTAGATAGATGACTGGGGTTCCAGACTATCCTCTATTCAGAACTAGATAGATGACTGGGGTTCCAGAGTATCCTCTATTCAGAACTAGATAGATGACTGGGGTTCCAGACTATCCTCTATTCAGAACTAGATAGATGACTGGGGTTCCAGACTATCCTCTATTCAGAACTAGATAGATGACTGGGGTTCCAGACTATCCTCTATTCAGAACTAGATAGATGACTGGCGTTCCAGACTATCCTCTATTCAGAACTAGATAGATGACTGGGGTTCCAGACTATCCTCTATTCAGAACTAGATAGATGACTGGGGTTCCAGACTATCCTCTATGCAGAACTAGATAGATGACTGGGGTTCCAGACTATCCTCTATCAGAACTAGATAGATGACTGGGGTTCCAGACTATCCTCTATTCAGAACTAGATATATGACTGGGGTTCCAGACTATCCTCTATTCAGAACTAGATAGATGACTGGGGTTCCAGACTATCCTCTATTCAGAACTAGATAGATGACTGGGGTTCCAGACTATCCTCTATGCAGAACTAGATAGATGACTGGGGTTCCAGACTATCCTCTATGCAGAACTAGATAGATGACTGGGGTTCCAGACTATCCTCTATTCAGAACTAGATAGATGACTGGGGTTCCAGATATCCTCTATTCAGAACTAGATAGATGACTGGGGTTCCAGACTCTATTCAGAACTAGATAGATGACTAGGGTTCCAGAGTACTATTCAGAACTAGATAGATGACTGGGGTTACAGACTATCCTCTATTCAGAACTAGATAGATGACTGGGGTTCCAGAGTATCCTCTATTCAGAACTAGATAGATGACTGGGGTTCCAGAGTATCCTCTATTCAGAACTAGATAGATGACTGGGGTTCCAGACTATCCTCTATTCAGAACTAGATAGATGACTGGGGTTCCAGACTATCCTCTATTCAGAACTAGATAGATGACTAGGGTTCCAGAGTATCCTCTATTCAGAACTAGATAGATGACTGGGGTTCCAGACTATCCTCTATTCAGAACTAGATAGATGACTGGGGTTCCAGACTATCCTCTATTCAGAACTAGATAGATGACTGGGGTTCCAGACTATCCTCTATTCAGAACTAGATAGATGACTGGGGTTCCAGACTATCCTCTATTCAGAACTAGATAGATGACTGGGGTTCCAGAGTATCCTCTATTCAGAACTAGATAGATGACTGGGGTTCCAGAGTATCCTCTATTCAGAACTAGATAGATGACTGGTGTTCCAGGTATTCTATTCAGAACTAGATAGATGACTGGGGTTCCAGAGTATCCTCTATTCAGAACTAGATAGATGACTGGTGTTCCAGAGTATCCTCTATTCAGAACTAGATAGATGACTGGGGTTCCAGACTATCCTCTATTCAGAACTAGATAGATGACTGGGGTTCCAGAGTATCCTCTATTCAGAACTAGATAGATGACTAGGGTTCCAGACTATCCTCTATTCAGAACTAGATAGATGACTGGGGTTCCAGACTATCCTCTATTCAGAACTAGATAGATGACTGGGGTTCCAGAGTATCCCCTATTCAGAACTAGATAGATGACTGGGGTTCCAGACTATCCTCTATTCAGAACTAGATAGATGACTGGCGTTCCAGACTATCCTCTATTCAGAACTAGATAGATGACTGGGGTTCCAGACTATCCTCTATTCAGAACTAGATAGATGACTGGGGTTCCAGACTATCCTCTATGCAGAACTAGATAGATGACTGGGGTTCCAGACTATCCTCTATGCAGAACTAGATAGATGACTGGGGTTCCAGACTATCCTCTATTCAGAACTAGATATATGACTGGGGTTCCAGACTATCCTCTATTCAGAACTAGATAGATGACTGGGGTTCCAGACTATCCTCTATTCAGAACTAGATAGATGACTGGGGTTCCAGACTATCCTCTATTCAGAACTAGATATATGACTGGGGTTCCAGACTATCCTCTATTCAGAACTAGATATATGACTGGGGTTCCAGACTATCCTCTATTCAGAACTAGATAGATGACTGGGGTTCCAGACTATCCTCTATTCAGAACTAGATAGATGACTGGGGTTCCAGACTATCCTCTATTCAGAACTAGATAGATGACTGGGGTTCCAGACTATCCTCTATTCAGAACTAGATAGATGACTGGGGTTCCAGACTATCCTCTATTCAGAACTAGATAGATGACTGGGGTTCCAGACTATCCTCTATTCAGAACTAGATATATGACTGGGGTTCCAGACTATCCTCTATTCAGAACTAGATAGATGACTGGGGTTCCAGACTATCCCCTATTCAGAACTAGATAGATGACTGGGGTTCCAGACTATCCTCTATTCAGAACTAGATAGATGACTGGCGTTCCAGACTATTCCAGAACTAGATAGATGACTGGGGTTCCAGACTATCCTCTATTCAGAACTAGATAGATGACTGGGGTTCCAGACTATCCTCTATGCAGAATTAGATAGATAACTGGGGTTCCAGACTATCCTCTATGCAGAACTAGATAGATGACTGGGGTTCCAGACTATCCTCTATTCAGAACTAGATATATGACTGGGGTTCCAGACTATCCTCTATTCAGAACTAGATAGATGACTGGGGTTCCAGACTATCCTCTATTCAGAACTAGATAGATGACTGGGGTTCCAGACTATCCTCTATTCAGAACTAGATGACTGGGGTTCCAGACTATCCTCTATTCAGAACTAGATATATGACTGGGGTTCCAGACTATCCTCTATTCAGAACTAGATAGATGACTGGGGTTCCAGACTATCCTCTATTCAGAACTAGATAGATGACTGGGGTTCCAGACTATCCTCTATTCAGAACTAGATAGATGACTGGGGTTCCAGACTATCCTCTATTCAGAACTAGATAGATGACTGGGGTTCCAGACTATCCTCTATTCAGAACTAGATAGATGACTGGGGTTCCAGACTATCCTCTATTCAGAACTAGATATATGACTGGGGTTCCAGACTATCCTCTATTCAGAACTAGATAGATGACTGGGGTTCCAGACTATCCTCTATTCAGAACTAGATAGATGACTGGGGTTGCAGAGTATCCCCTATTCAGAACTAGATAGATGACTGGGGTTCCAGACTATCCTCTATTCAGAACTAGATAGATGACTGGCGTTCCAGACTATCCTCTGCAGAACTAGATAGATGACTGGGGTTCCAGACTATCCTCTATTCAGAACTAGATAGATGACTGGGGTTCCAGACTATCCTCTATGCAGAACTAGATAGATGACTGGGGTTCCAGACTATCCTCTATGCAGAACTAGATAGATGACTGGGGTTCCAGACTATCCTCTATTCAGAACTAGATATATGACTGGGGTTCCAGACTATCCTCTATTCAGAACTAGATAGATGACTGGGGTTCCAGACTATCCTCTATTCAGAACTAGATAGATGACTGGGGTTCCAGACTATCCTCTATTCAGAACTAGATATGACTGGGGTTCCAGACTATCCTCTATTCAGAACTAGATATGACTGGGGTTCCAGACTATCCTCTATTCAGAACTAGATAGATGACTGGGGTTCCAGACTATCCTCTATTCAGAACTAGATAGATGACTGGGGTTCCAGACTATCCTCTATTCAGAACTAGATAGATGACTGGGGTTCCAGACTATCCTCT
>NC_068428.1:44396963-44461963 GCF_023373465.1 Oncorhynchus keta
TGTAGCAGCTACTCTACTGGGGTCCATTAACTACTGAATATGTAGCAGCTACTCTACCTGGGGTCCATTAACTACTGAACATGTAGCAGCTACTCTACCTGGGGTCCATTAACTACTGAATATGTAGCAGCTACTCTACCTGGGGTCCATTAACTACTGAATATGTAGCAGCTACTCTACCTGGGGTCCATTAACTACTGAACATGTAGCAGCTACTCTACCTGGGGTCCATTAACTACTGAATATGTAGCAGCTACTCTACCTGGGGTCCATTAACTACTGAATATGTAGCAGCTACTCTACCTGGGGTCCATTAACTACTGAACATGTAGCAGCTACTCTACCTGGGGTCCATTAACTATTGAACATGTAGCAGCTACTCTACCTGGGGTCTACATTAAAAATACAAATACATGACACCGAACAGTACCGAACAGCTATTGACAAGTAGCCAGCTATTTGTCGTCCTTAACGTAGGAGACTCTGCTAGCTATCCAACAGCTAACAGCTAACAGCTAGCCAACGTCACCACACACACGTCTACTGAATCGAATTCAACAACCCGGTCAGGTAGTATCACATTTTCATTTCATTTCATTACAGTACAACGGTTTGATTTGTTTGATCGTAGCTAGCTACATAGCTAGCTACATAGCCGTCTTTGTTTCAAGATAATTCTGTAGTCTAGAGCGATTTCCTAGGTTAGCTAGCCAGCTATTGTCGTTCTTTTAACGCAACGTAACGTAAACAACACTGCTAGCTAGCCAGCTAGCCCCGAATAGTAGCACTGTAGAAACTATTACACTCAACGGAACGACTTGATTAGTGTAGTGTCAACAACGCAGCTACTGCCAGCTAGCCTACTTCAGCAGTACTGTATCATTTTAATCATTTTAGTCAATAAGATTCTTGCTACGTAAGCTTAACTGTCTGAACATTTGAGACGTGTAGTCCACTTGTCATTCCAATCTCCTTGCATTAGCGTAGCCTCTTCTGTAGCCTGTCAACTATGTGTCTGTCTATCCCTGTTCTCTCCTCTCTGCACAGACCATACAAACGCTCCACACCGCGTGGCCGCGGCCACCCTAATCTGGTGGTCCCAGCGCGTCGACCCACGTGGAGTTCCAGGTCTCCGGTAGCCTCTGGAACTGCCGATCTGCGGCCAACAAGGCAGAGTTCATCTCAGCCTATGCCTCCCTCCAGTCCCTCGACTTCTTGGCACTGACGGAAACATGGATCACC
Organism: Oncorhynchus keta; assembly: GCF_023373465.1. NCBI lineage: Eukaryota > Metazoa > Chordata > Actinopteri > Salmoniformes > Salmonidae > Oncorhynchus > Oncorhynchus keta. Next base: position 44,398,206 of record NC_068428.1, read on the forward strand.
ACAGACAACACTGCTACTCCTACTGCTCTCTCCTCGTCCGCCCACGTGTTCTCGCACACCCCGAGAGCTTCTGGTCAGCGGGGTAGTGGCACCGGGATCCTCATCTCTCCCAAGTGGTCTTTCTCTCTTTCTCCCCTTACCCATCTGTCTATCGCCTCCTTTGAATTCCATGCTGTCACAGTTACCAGCCCTTTCAAGCTTAACATCCTTATCATTTATCGCCCTCCAGGTTCCCTTGGAGAGTTCATCAATGAGCTTGATGCCTTGATTAGCTCCTTTCCTGAGGACGGCTCACCTCTCACAGTTCTGGGCGACTTTAACCTCCCCACGTCTACCTTTGACTCATTCCTCTCTGCCTCCTTCTTTCCACTCCTCTCCTCTTTGACCTCACCCTCTCACCTTCCCCCTACTCACAAGGCAGGCAATACGCTTGATCTCATCTTTACTAGATGCTGTTCTTCCACTAACCTCATTGCAACTCCCCTCCAAGTCTCCGACCACTACCTTGTATCCTTTTCCCTCTCGCTCTCATCCAACACTTCCCACACTGCCCCTACTCGGATGGTATCGCGCCATCCCAACCTTCGCTCTCTCTCCCCCGCTACTCTCTCCTCTTCCATCCTATCATCTCTTCCCTCTGCTCAAACTTTCTCCAACCTATCTCCTGATTCTGCCTCCTCAACCCTCCTCTCCTCCCTTTCTGCATCCTTTGACTCTCTATGTCCCCTATCCTCCAGCCCGGGCTCGGTCCTCCCCTCCCGCTCCGTGGCTCGACGACTCATTACGAGCTCACAGAACAGGGCTCCGGGCAGCCGAGCGGAAATGGAGGAAAACTCGCCTCCCTGCGGACCTGGCATCCTTTCACTCCCTCCTCTCTACATTTTCCTCCTCTGTCTCTGCTGCTAAAGCCACTTTCTACCATTCTAAATTCCAAGCATCTGCCTCTAACCCTAGGAAGCTCTTTGCCACCTTCTCCTCCCTCCTGAATCCCCCCTCCTCCCTCTCTGCAGATGACTTCGTCAACCATTTTGAAAAGAAGGTCGACGACATCCGATCCTCGTTTGCTAAGTCAAACGACACCGCTGGTTCTGCTCACACTGCCCTACCCTATGCTCTGACCTCTTTCTCCCCCTCTCTCCAGATGAAATCTCGCGTCTTGTGACGGCCGGCCGACCAACAACCTGCCCGCTTGACCCTATCCCCTCCTCTCTTCTCCAGACCATTTCCGGAGACCTTCTCCCTTACCTCACCTCGCTCATCAACTCATCCCTGACCGCTGGCTACGTCCCTTCCGTCTTCAAGAGAGCGAGAGTTGCACCCCTTCTGAAAAAACCTACACTCGATCCCTCCGATGTCAACAACTACAGACCAGTATCCCTTCTCTCTTTTCTCTCCAAAACTCTTGAGCGTGCCGTCCTTGGCCAGCTCTACCGCTATCTCTCTCAGAATGACCTTCTTGATCCAAATCAGTCAGGTTTCAAGACTAGTCATTCAACTGAGACTGCTCTTCTCTGCATCACGGAGGCGCTCCGCACTGCTAAAGCTAACTCTCTCTCCTCTGCTCTCATCCTTCTAGACCTATCGGCTGCCTTCGATACTGTGAACCATCAGATCCTCCTCTCCACCCTCTCCGAGTTGGGCATCTCCGGCGCGGCCCACGCTTGGATTGCGTCCTACCTGACAGGTCGCTCCTACCAGGTGGCGAGCGAGAATCTGTCTCCTCACCACGCGCTCTCACCACTGGTGTCCCCCAGGGCTCTGTTCTAGGCCCTCTCTTATTCTCGCTATACACCAAGTCACTTGGCTCTGTCATAACCTCACATGGTCTCTCCTATCATTGCTATGCAGACGACACACAATTAATCTTCTCCTTTCCCCCTTCTGATGACCAGGTGGCGAATCGCATCTCTGCATGTCTGGCAGACATATCAGTGTGGATGACGGATCACCACCTCAAGCTGAACCTCAGCAAGACGGAGCTCCTCTTCCTCCCGGGGAAGGACTGCCCGTTCCATGATCTCGCCATCACGGTTGACAACTCCATTGTGTCCTCCTCCCAGAGCGCTAAGAACCTTGGCGTGATCCTGGACAACACCCTGTCGTTCTCAACTAACATCAAGGCGGTGTCCCGTTCCTGTAGGTTCATGCTCTACAACATCCGCAGAGTACGACCCTGCCTCACACAGGAAGCGGCGCAGGTCCTAATCCAGGCACTTGTCATCTCCCGTCTTGATTACTGCAACTCGCTGTTGGCTGGGCTCCCTGCCTGTGCCATTAAACCCCTACAACTCATCCAGAACGCCGCAGCCCGTCTGGTGTTCAACCTTCCCAAGTTCTCTCACGTCACCCCGCTCCTCCGCTCTCTCCACTGGCTTCCAGTTGAAGCTCGCATCCGCTACAAGACCATGGTGCTTGCCTACGGAGCTGTGAGGGGAACGGCACCTCAGTACCTCCAGGCTCTGATCAGGCCCTACACCCAAACAAGGGCACTGCGTTCATCCACCTCTGGCCTGCTCGCCTCCCTACCACTGAGGAAGTACAGTTCCCGCTCAGCCCAGTCAAAACTGTTCGCTGCTCTGGCCCCCAATGGTGGAACAAACTCCCTCACGACGCCAGGACAGCGGAGTCAATCACCACCTTCCGGAGACACCTGAAACCCCACCTCTTCAAGGAATACCTAGGATAGGGTAAGTAATCCTTCTCACCCCCCTAAAAAGATTTAGATGCACTATTGTAAAGTGGCTGTTCCACTGGATGTCATAAGGTGTATGCACCAATTTGTAAGTCGCTCTGGATAAGAGCGTCTGCTAAATGACTTAAATGTAAATGTACAACATAAGATATTACATTAAATTCTAAATAAAAAATAAAATAAGAGTTATATATGAAAGACACCAAGAGACAACAAAAATAATATTTACACACTGCATAAATATTCTAAATATTATTTTATACAGCACCGTCAAGTTAGATCTTTAGAGAGAGGAGAGGCGCTGTGATAAAATGTTTTTTAAATCTGTTTTTTTAAATTGCTTTTAGCCTAGGTAACCTCTGGTGGCAGAGCATTCCACGATGACATGGCTCTATAAATAACTGAGTAGCCTCTGGTGACAGAGCATTCCACGATGACATGGCTCTATAAATAACTGAGTAACCTCTGGTGACAGAGCATTCCACGATGACATGGATCTATAAATAACTGAGTAACCTCTGGTGACAGAGCATTCCACAATGACATGGCTCTATAAATAACTGAGTAACCTCTGGTGACAGAGCATTCCACAATGACATGGTTCTATAAATAACTGAGTAAACTCTGGTGACAGAGCATTCCATGATGACATGGATCTATAAATAACTGAGTAACCTATGGTGACAGAGCATTGCATGATGACATGGCTCTATAAATAACTGAGTAACCTATGGTGACAGAGCATTGCATGATGTCATGACTCTATAAATAACTGAGTAACCTATGGTGACAGAGCATTGCATGATGACATGGCTCTATAAATAACTGAGTAACCTATGGTGACAGAGCATTGCATGATGTCATGACTCTATAAATAACTGAGTAACCTCTGGTGACAGAGCATTCCACCATGACATGGCTCTATAAATAACTGAATAACCTCTGGTAGCAGAGCATTCCATGATGACATGGTTCTATAAATAACTGAGTAACCTCTGGTGACAGAGCATTCCACAATGACATGGTTCTATAAATAACTGAGTAAACTCTGGTGACAGAGCATTCCACAATGACATGGCTCTATAAATAACTGAGTAAACTCTGGTGACAGAGCATTCCACAATGACATGGCTCTATAAATAACTGAGTAACCTCTGGTGACAGAGCATTCCACACATGTTCTATAAATAACATGACAGAGCATTCCACAATGACATGGCTCTATAAATAACTGAGTAAACTCTGGTGACAGAGCATTCCACAATGACATGGCTCTATAAATAACTGAGTAACCTCTGGTGACAGAGCATTCCATGATGACATGGCTCTATAAATAACTGAGTAACCTATGGTGACAGAGCATTGCATGATGACATGGCTCTATAAATAACTGAGTAACCTATGGTGACAGAGCATTGCATGATGTCATGACTCTATAAATAACTGAGTAACCTATGGTGACAGAGCATTGCATGATGACATGGCTCTATAAATAACTGAGTAACCTATGGTGACAGAGCATTGCATGATGTCATGACTCTATAAATAACTGAGTAACCTCTGGTGACAGAGCATTCCACCATGACATGGCTCTATAAATAACTGAATAACCTCTGGTAGCAGAGCATTCCATGATGACATGGTTCTATAAATAAAGTAACCTCTGGTGACAGAGCATTAACATGGTTCTATAAATAACTGAGTAAACTCTGGTGACAGAGCATTCCACAATGACATGGTTCTATAAATAACTGAGTAAACTCTGGTGACAGAGCATTCCACAATGACATGGCTCTATAAATAACTGAGTAAACTCTGGTGACAGAGCATTCCACAATGACATGGCTCTATAAATAACTGAGAGTAACCTCTGGTGACAGAGCATTCCACAATGACATGGCTCTATAAATAACTGAGTAACCTCTGGTGACAGAGCATTCCATGATGACATGGCTCTATAAATAACTGAGTAACCTATGGTGACAGAGCATTCCATGATGACATGGCTCTATAAATAACTGAGTAACCTATGGTGACAGAGCATTGCATGCTCTATAAATGACATGGCTCTATAAATAACTGAGTAACCTCTGGTGACAGAGCATTCCATGATGACATGGCTCTATAAATAACTGAGTAATTCCATGATGACTCTATAAATGGTGACAGAGCATTCCATGATGACATGACTCTATAAATAACTGATAACAGAGCATTCCATGATGACATGGCTCTATAAATAACTGAGTAACCTCTGGTGACAGAGCATTCCACAATGACATGGCTCTATAAATAACTGAGTAACCTCTGGTGACAGAGCATTCCACAATGACATGGCTCTATAAATAACTGAGTAAACCTCTGGTGACAGAGCATTCCATGATGACATGGCTCTATAAATAACTGAGTAACCTCTGGTGACAGAGCATTCCACAATGACATGGTTCTATAAATAACTGAGTAAACTCTGGTGACAGAGCATTCCACAATGACATGGCTCTATAAATAACTGAGTAAACTCTGGTGACAGAGCATTCCACAATGACATGGCTCTATAAATAACTGAGTAACCTCTGGTGACAGAGCATTGGCATTCATGACATGGCTCTATAAATAACTGAGTAACCTCTGGTGACAGAGCATTCCATGATGACATGGCTCTATAAATAACTGAGTAACCTCTGGTGACAGAGCATTCCATGAATGACTCTATAAATAACTGAGTAACCTCTGGTGACAGAGCATTCCATGATGACATGGCTCTATAAATAACTGAGTAACCTGGTGACAGAGCATTCCATGATGACATGGCTCTATAAATAACTGAGTAACCTCTGGTGACAGAGCATTCCATGATGACATGGCTCTATAAATAACTGAGTAACCTCTGGTGATGACATGACTCTATAAATAACTGAGTAACCTCTGGTGACAGAGCATTCCACAATGACATGGTTCTATAAATAACTGAGTAACTCTGGTGACAGAGCATTCCACATGTTCTATAAATAATGGTAAACTCTGGTGACAGAGCATTCCACAATGACATGGCTCTATAAATAACTGAGTAAACTCTGGTGACAGAGCATTTCTATAAATAACTGAGTAACCTCTGGTGACAGAGCATTCCACAATGACATGGCTCTATAAATAACTGAGTAACCTCTGGTGACAGAGCATTCCACATGACTCTATAAATAATGACATGGCTCTATAAATAACTGAGTAACCTCTGGTGACAGAGCATTCCACGATGACATGACTCTATAAATAACTGAGTAACCTCTGGTGACAGAGCATGACATGGCTCTATAAATAACTGAGTAACCTCTGGTGACAGAGCATTCCACGATGTCATGACTCTATAAATAACTGAGTAACCTCCGGTGACAGAGCATTCCACGATGACATGACTCTATAAATAACTGAGTAACCTCTGGTGACAGAGCATTCCACGATGACATGGCTCTATAAATAACTGAGTAACCTCTGGTGACAGAGCATTCCACGATGACATGGCTCTATAAATAACTGAGTAACCTCTGGTGACAGAGCATTCCACGATGACATGACTCTATAAATAACTGAGTAACCTCTGGTGACAGAGCATTCCACCATGACTCTATAAATAACTGAGTAACCTCTGGTGACAGAGCATTCCACCATGACTCTATAAATAACTGAGTAACCTCTGGTGACAGAGCATTCCACGATGACATGGCTCTATAAATAACTGAGTAACCTCTGGTGACAGAGCATTCCACGATGACATGGCTCTATAAATAACTGAGTAACCTCTGGTGACAGAGCATTCCACGATGACATGGATCTATAAATAACTGAGTAACCTCTGGTGACAGAGCATTCCACGATGACATGACTCTATAAATAACTGAGTAACCTCTGGTGACAGGGCATTCCATGATGACATGGCTCTATAAATAACTGAGTAACCTCTGGTGACAGAGCATTCCACCATGACATGGATCTATAAATAACCGAGCGACACATTAAATCTGTTTTTGCTTTGGTTTCCGTGAAGAAAGCCATATGTATGTCTGTTTGAAGTGAATGCAAATAGATTAAACAAAGTGGTTATGCATTTTCAACACATAAATGCTTCTTAACCTTCATTTAACTAGACAAGTCAGTTACGAACAATTTTTTTTTTTACAATGACAGCCTACCCTGTCCAAACCCTACCCTAAACTGGACAAAACTGAGCCAAATGTTGGCCACCCTATGGGACTCCCTATCACGGCCGGCTGTGATACAGCCAGGGATTGAACCAGTGTTGTGACACCTCTAGCAATGCAATGCAGTGCCTTAGACCGCTGCGGTACTCGGGAGCCCTCATATTTTACTGAAGATAAAGTGACTAGGCAACAGGATAGATAATAAACAGTAGCAGCAGCGTATGTGATGAGACAAAAGAGTTAGTTATCTATCTGCATTGATCCTTTTTGTACTAACTATTTAACTAACTATTTAACAGTCTTATAGCTTTCTCAGGGTCCTGTCAGTTCCAGACTTGGTGTATAGGTAACACTTGTAGCAGAGAGAACAGTCTATGACTTGGGTGGCTGCAGTCTTTGACACTGCCTGGTGTAGAGGTGCTGGATGGCAGGGAGCTCGGCCCCGGTGATGTACTGTGCCGTACTTCTGTAGCACCTTGCGGTCGGATGCCAAGCAGTTTCCATACCAAGCGGTGATGCAGTCAGTGAAGGTGCTCTCAATGGTGCAGCTGTAGAACCTTTTGAGGATTTGACGGCCGAATCTTTTCAGCCTCCTAAGTGAGAAGAGGCGTTGTTGGTTCAGGGTGGAGCTGTCCTCTCTGGAGGGGGCCAGATGGTTCAGGGTGGTGCTGTCCTCACTGGAGGGGGCCAGATGGTTCAGGGTGGAGCTGTCCTCACTGGAGGGGGCCAGATGGTTCAGGGTGGAGCTGTCCTCACTGGAGGGGGCCAGATGGTTCAGGGTGGAGCTGTCCTCACTGGAGGGGGCCAGATGGTTCAGGGTGGAGCTGTCCTCACTGGAGGGGGCCAGATGGTTCAGGGTGGAGCTGTCCTCACTGGAGGGGGCCAGATGGTTCAGCGTGGAGCTGTCCTCACTGGAGGGGGCCAGATGGTTCAGGGTGGAGCTGTCCTCACTGGAGGGGGCCAGATGGTTCAGCGTGGAGCTGTCCTCTCTGGAGGGGGCCAGATGGTTCAGGGTGGAGCTGTCCCTCACTGGAGGGGCCAGATGGTTCAGGGTGGAGCTGTCCTCTCTGGAGGGGCCAGATGGTTCAGCGTGGAGCTGTCCTCACTGGAGGGGGCCAGATGGTTCAGCGTGGAGCTGTCCTCACTGGAGGGGCCAGATGGTTCAGGGTGGAGCTGTCCTCACTGGAAGGGGCCAGATGGTTCAGGGTGGTGCTGTCCTCTGGAGGGGGCCAGATGGTTCAGGGTGGTCTCTCTGGAAGGGGTCAGATGGTTCAGGGTGGAGCTGTCCTCTCTGGAAGGGGTCCGGTGGTCAGGGTGGTGCTGTCCTCTCTGGAAGGGACCGGATGGTTCAGGGTGGAACTGTCCTCTCTGGAAGGGGTCCGGTGGTGTAGGGTGGAGCTGTCCTCTCTGGAAGGGACCAGATGGTTCAGGGTGGAGCTGGTCTCTCTGGAGGGGGCCCGGTGGTGTAGGGTGGAGCTGTCCTCTCTGGAACGGACCAGATGGTTCAGGGTGGTGCTGGTCTCTCTGGAGGGGGTCCGGTGGTCAGGGTGGAGCTGTCCTCTCTGGAAGGGACCAGGGTTCAGGGTGGTGCTGGTCTGGAGGGGGCCGGATGGTGAACTGTCCTCTCTGGAAGGGGTCCGGTGGTTCAGGGTGGTGCTGTCCTCTCTGGAAGGGGCCAGATGGTTCAGGGTGGAGCTGTCCTCTCTGGAAGGGGTCCGGTGGTGTAGGGTGGAGCTGTCCTCTCTGGAAGGGGTCCGGTGGTGTAGGGTGGTGCTGTCCTCTCTGGAAGGGGCCAGATGGTTCAGGGTGGAGCTGTCCTCTCTGGAAGGGGTCAGATGGTTCAGGGTGGTGCTGTCCTCTCTGGAAGGGGCCAGATGGTTCAGGGTGGTGCTGTCCTCTCTGGAAAGGGCCAGATGGTTCAGGGTGGAGCTGTCCTCACTGGAGGGGGCCAGATGGTTCAGGGTGGAGCTGTCCTCTCTGGAGGGGGCCAGATGGTTCAGGGTGGAGCTGTCCTCACTGGAGGGGGCCAGATGGTTCAGCGTGGAGCTGTCCTCACTGGAGGGGGCCAGATGGTTCAGCGTGGAGCTGTCCTCTCTGGAGGGGGCCAGATGGTTCAGGGTGGAGCTGTCCTCACTGGAGGGGGCCCGATGGTGCAGGGTGGAGCTGTCCTCACTGGAGGGGGCCAGATGGTTCAGGGTGGTGCTGTCCTCTCTGGAAGGGGACAGATGGTTCAGGGTGGTGCTGTCCTCTCTGGAGGGGCCAGATGGTTCAGCGTGGAGCTGTCCTCTCTGGAGGGGGCCAGATGGTTCAGGGTGGAATTATCCTCTCTGGAGGGGGTCCGGTGGTGTAGGGTGGAGCTGTCCTCACTGGAGGGGGCCAGATGGTTCAGGGTGGTGCTGTCCTCTCTGGAAGGGGACAGATGGTTCAGGGTGGTGCTGTCCTCTCTGGAAGGGGCCAGATGGTTCAGGGTGGAGCTGGTCTCTCTGGAGGGGGCCGGATGGTTCAGGGTGGAGCTGGTCTCTCTGGAGGGGGCCGGATGGTTCAGGGTGGAGCTGTCCTCTCTGGAAGGGGTCAGATGGTTCAGGGTGGTGCTGTCCTCTCTGGAAGGGGTCAGATGGTTCAGGGTGGAGCTGTCCTCTCTGGAAGGGACCAGATGGTTCTGGAAGGGTGGAGGGTGGTGCTGTCCTCTCTGGAAGGGACCAGATGGTTCAGGGTGGAGCTGTCCTCTCTGGAAGGGGCCAGATGGTTCAGGGTGGTGCTGGTCTCTCTGGAGGGGGCCCGGTGGTGCAGGGTGGAGCTGTCCTCTCTGGAAGGGGTCCGGTGGTGTAGGGTGGTGCTGTCCTCTCTGGAAGGGGTCCGGTGGTGTAGGGTGGAGCTGTCCTCTCTGGAAGGGGCCAGATGGTTCAGGGTGGAGCTGTCCTCTCTGGAAGGGCCTGGTGGTTCAGGGTGGTGCTGTCCTCTCTGGAAGGGGTCCGGTGGTGTAGGGTGGTGCTGTCCTCTCTGGAAGGGGCCGGATGGTTCAGGGTGGAGCTGTCCTCTCTGGAGGGGGCCCGGTGGTGTAGGGTGGTGCTGTCCTCTCTGGAAGGGACCAGATGGTTCAGGGTGGTGCTGTCCTCTCTGGAAGGGGCCCGGTGGTGTAGGGTGGTGCTGTCCTCTCTGGAGGGGGCCTGGTGGTGTAGGGTGGTGCTGTCCTCTCTGGAGGGGACCGGATGGTTCAGGGTGGAACTGTCCTCTCTGGAAGGGGCCAGATGGTTCAGGGTGGTGCTGTCCTCCCAGGAATGGGTCCGGTGGTGTAGGGTGGTGCTGGTCTCTCTGGAGGGGACCGGATGGTTCAGGGTGGTGCTGTCCTCTCTGGAAGGGGCCGGATGGTTCAGGGTGGAGCTGTCCTCTCTGGAGGGGGCCTGGTGGTTCACAGCGGTGCTGGTCTCTCTGGAAAGGGCCTGGTGGTTCAGTGTGATGCTAGTCTCTCTGGAGAGGGCCTGGTGTTGTAGGGTGGTGCTGGTCTCTCTGGAGGTGGCCCAGTGGTGTAGTGTGGTGCTGGTCTCTGGAGGTGGCCCAGTGGTGTAGGGTGGTGCTGGTCTCTGGAGGTGGCCCAGTGGTGTAGTGTGGTGCTGGTCTCTCTGGAGGTGGCCCAGTGGGGTAGTGTGGTGCTGGTCTCTGGAGGTGGCCCAGTGGGGTAGTGTGGTGCTGGTCTCTCTGGAGGTGGCCCAGTGGTGTAGTGTGGTGCTGGTCTCTGGAGGTGGCCCAGTGGTGTAGTGTGGTGCTGGTCTCTGGAGGTGGCCCAGTGGTGTAGTGTGGTGCTGGTCTCTGGAGGTGGCCCAGTGGTGTAGTGTGGTGCTGGTCTCTGGAGGTGGCCCAGTGTGGTGCTGGAGGTGGCCCAGTGGGTGTGTGGTGCTGGTCTCTGGAGGTGGCCCAGTGGGGTAGTGTGGTGCTGGTCTCTCTGGAGGTGGCCCAGTGGTGTAGTGTGGTGCTGGTCTCTGGAGGTGGCCCAGTGGTGTAGTGTGGTGCTGGTCTCTGGAGGTGGCCCAGTGGTGTAGGGTGGTGCTGGTCTCTGGAGGTGGCCCAGTGGGAGGTGCTGGCCCTGGAGGTGGCCCAGTGGGGTAGGGTGGTGCTGGTCTCTCTGGAGGTGGCCCAGTGGTGTAGGGTGGTGCTGGTCTCTGGAGGTGGCCCAGTGGTGGTGCTGGTCTCTCTGGAGGTGGCCCAGTGGTGTGGTGCTGGTCTCTGGAGGTGGCCCAGTGGGTAGTGTGGTGCTGGTCTCTGGAGGTGGCCCAGTGGTGTAGTGTGGTGCTGGTCTCTGGAGGTGGCCCAGTGGTGTAGTGTGGTGCTGGTCTCTGGAGGTGGCCCAGTGGGGTAGTGTGGTGCTGGTCTCTGGAGGTGGCCCAGTGGGGTAGTGTGGTGCTGGTCTCTGGCTGGAGGTGGCCCAGTGGTAGTGTGGTGCTGGTCTCTGGAGGTGGCCCAGTGGTGTAGGGTGGTGCTGGTCTCTGGAGGTGGCCCAGTGGGGTAGTGTGGTGCTGGTCTCTGGAGGTGGCCCAGTGGGGTAGTGTGGTGCTGGTCTCTGGAGGTGGCCCAGTGGGGTAGTGTGGTGCTGGTCTCTGGAGGTGGCCCAGTGGGGGTAGTGTGGTGCTGGTCTCTGGCCCAGTGGGGTAGTGTGGTGCTGGTCTCTGGAGGTGGCCCAGTGGGGTAGTGTGGTGCTGGTCTCTCTGGAGGTAGCCCAGTGGTGTAGGGTGGTGCTGGTCTCTCTGGAGGTGGCACAGTGGTGTAGTGTGGTGCTGGTCTCTCTGGAGGTGGCCCAGTGGTGTAGTGTGGTGCTGGTCTCTGGAGGTGGCCCAGTGGTGTAGTGTGGTGCTGGTCTCTGGAGGTGGCCCAGTGGTGTAGGGTGGTGCTGGTCTCTCTGGAGGTGGCCCAGTGGGGTAGTGTGGTGCTGGTCTCTGGAGGTAGCCCAGTGGTGTAGGGTGGTGCTGGTCTCTCTGGAGGTGGCCCAGTGGTGTAGTGTGGTGCTGGTCTCTCTGGAGGTGGCCCAGTGGGGTAGTGTGGTGCTGGTTCTCTGGAGGTAGCCCAGTGGTGTAGGGTGGTGCTGGTCCTGGAGGTGGCCCAGTGGTGTAGTGTGGTGCTGGTCTCTGGAGGTGGCCCAGTGGGGTAGTGTGGTGCTGGTCTCTGGAGGTGGCCCAGTGGTGTAGGGTGGTGCTGGTCTCTCTGGAGGTGGCCCAGTGGTGTAGTGTGGTGCTGGTCTCTCTGGAGGTGGCCCAGTGGTGTAGGGTGGTGCTGGTCTCTCTGGAGGTGGCCCAGTGGTGTAGGGTGGTGCTGGTCTCTCTGGAGGTGGCCCAGTGGTGTAGGGTGGTGCTGGTCTCTCTGGAGGTGGCCCACTGGTGTAGGGTGGTGCTGGTCTCTCTCTTTCTCTTTCTTTCAGTTTCCTAGTCAACACCTTGTTGGTGAATGTCACAGCGGTTCACTAGGTAAACATTGTCCAAGAGTGCACAGCCTCTAGACAGCTCAGCGTGGTTGCTCTGAATAATATGGAAGAGCATATCTCCACGTGGTAACAGGGTGGACTTAGTGATTATGGTGTTAGCTCTGCAGCTCTGGCTGCCACTTAATTTGTCGCTTGACAGACTTTTTTTCAAGGCACTTGCTGTTGTTGGGCACCATGGCTTACTGACTGCCATGCTAGGGAATAGCAGTTTCTCTCTGAGAAAATGTCCCATTGGAGTCACATGTGAGAGGAAGGCCCCTAAATGGCAGGTAATCCAAAGAAAGAAGACGAGCATGTGGCCGGTACCTAGTGGTTAGAGCGTTGGACGAGTAACCGGAAGGTTGCAAGTTCAAACCCCCGAGCTGACAAGGTACAAATCTGTCGCTCTGCCCCTGAACAGGCAGTTAACCCACTGTTCCCAGGCCGTCATTGAAAATAAGAATGTGTTCTTAACTGACTTGCCTGGTTAAATAAAGGTAAAAATAAAAAATAAATTAAATTAAATTTTGAAAAACCTTGCAATAAACTTTATTGAACTATTAACATATATTTAGAAAATAATAACAGTAATAATAATAATAATAAAAAAGAATAAACATAAAAATAATAATAACAACAACACAAATATTAATAACAATAATACCAACAATAATAATACAAATATTAATAATAATAATAATAACAATATTAATAACAATAATAATACACATATTAATAATAATAATAACAATATTAATAACAATAATACCAACAATAATAATAAACATATTAATAATAATAATAACAATAATAATAACAATAATACCAATAATAATAATAACAATAATAATAACAATAATGCCAACAATAATGATAATAAAAATATTAATAAATCAATTATTTAAAAAAATATTAAATATACAAAATAATAATAATAATAATAAAAAAGAATAAACATAAAAATAATAATAACAACAACACAAATATTAATAACAATAATACCAACAATAATAATAAACATATTAATAATAATAATAACAATATTAATAAAATATACAAAATAATAATTAATAATAATAATAAAATAATAATAAAATAATTAAAAATCATTTTAGAAATATTAAAATATAAAAAAATGATAATAATAATTTTAAAAAATAAATAATGATAATACAAATAATTAAATAATAAAAATAATAATATAAATAATAATATATATTATAGGAGCAGTCAAGCTAGTATATCAGGACACACAACTGTAACGCGTTTCAGCTACGAGTCTTCTTGCTCTAGAAATAGAGGACAGGTAAACGTCTCATAACAGGTAAATAACTACATACAAAAACACATCTACAACATTATCACGTCAGTGTCCAGAGGAAACAGGAGAAATAATATGAAACATGAAAAAATAGCACACAGGAACGTAAAGGGACACTATGTAAGAGTTGTGTACGTAACAGACTTGGTTTGGTAAAATGCATTGTATTAAAAGAAACACAAGAAGCACTCCAAGGCGGTGATCAGAAATTCAGCTTCGCAAAGCCTCTAACCACAAGGCTACTTGCCTCTAACCACTAGGCTACCTGCCTCTAACCACTAGGCTACCTGCCTCTAACCACTAGGCTACCTGCCTCTAACCACTAGGCTACTTGCCTCTAACCACTAGGCTACCTGCCTCTAACCACTAGGCTACCTGCCTCTAACCACTAGGCTACCTGCCTCTAACCACTAGGCTACCTGCCTCTAACCACTAGGCTACATGCCGTAGACGGTGGATCCATTTAGCCTCCTTTTTTTTGTAGTAAGAACCGATCAAAATCACCCCTTCTAACATTTCTCTGTAATTTCTCCACCTGCCCAGAACCTTAGTTAAATTGACTGCTAGTTCTTGTCCTTTTCATCTACTACAGGTTTTTGTGTTCTATGATCAGTGCTTTTACCCATGTACCACCAAGAGGCTTCTTAACAGCTTCTACCCACAAGCCATAAGACTCCTGAACATCTACAACATCTACAGTTGAAGTCGGAAGTTTACATACACCTTAGCCAAATACATTTATACTTTATACTTGAAAAAAATTCTCTGTCTTACGTCAGTTAGGATCACCACTTTATTTTAAGAATGTGAAATGTCAAAATAATAGCAGAGAGAATTATTTATTTCAACTTTTATTTCTTTCATCACATTCCCAGTGGGTCGTGAAGTTTACATCCACTCAATTAGTATTTGGTAGTATTGCCTTTAAATTGTTTAACTTGGGTCAAATGTTTCGGGTAGCCTTCCACAAGCTTCCCACAATAAGTTGGGTGGAATTTGGCCCATTCCTCCTGACAGAGCTGGTGTAAATGAGTCAGGTTTGTAGGCCTCCTTGCTCGCACACACTTTTTCAGTTTTGCCCACACATTTTCTATGGGATTGAGGTCAGGGCTTTGTGGCCCTCAGTGACAGTTCATTGGCCCTCATTGACGGTTTGCTGGCCCTCAGTGACAGTTTGTTGGCCCTCAGTGACAGTTCGCCCTCAGTGACAGTTCGATGGCCCTCAGTGACAGTTCGATGGCCCTCAGTGACAGTTCGATGGCCCTCAGTGACAGTTCGATGGCCCTCAGTGACAGTTCGATGGCCCTCAGTGACATTGTTCGATGGCCCTCAGTGACAGTTCGATGGCCCTCAGTGACAGTTCGATGGCCCTCAGTGACAGTTTCTTTGACATCTATCACAAGCTCTTTTGTGAGGTTTGTACCGAGTCTATTATAGAATGTATGATTGTTAAGCTATCTGAGTACTTCAGTCTTATGATTAGTATAGTATTGTGCCGTAACGGTGCATCCTCTGTCCGCTGGGCATAGAACTATAGAGGTATCATACTGGAGATCATTAGTAGTTTGTTTGTCAGCGTGGGTAAAGTTGTTCCTGACATAGTGAATAGAGGTCTCTAATTTGGCTATTTCTTTACGCACCAGCACCAGTCTGTAGTCTGTGTCCACAGCTGGGTCAATGGGCCCAGGTGGAATAATATAATAATAATAATATATGCCATTTAGCAGACGCTTTTATCCAAAGCGACTTACAGTCATGTGTGCATACATTCTACGTCATGGTCTCTGAATCGAACCCACTACCCTGTTTTGTGTTGGGTTTTGCGGTGATTGTTACCAACTGAGCTACAGAAGGACCACATGAACTTAGATGGATGTTTGAACACTGTTTTTGTGTGTACAGAGAGTTTGCAATCTCTAAAAAACAGTTTGAGACGCAATGTGCATTTGTCTTTGTAGAGATCCACCTGCGTAGTGAAGGCATTGTGTGTGCTAGTAGGCAATACAGAGAGGTGCAGGAAGACTCTTACTTGATAGATCTGTTACGTTTCTGGCTCTGAGTAAAGGGGCATAATTGTCAAATGGGGCTTCTATTAAGCTAAGCGGAATTGTTTTAAGAAGGGGCTGGGGGTTCTACTTAACATAGATATGGCATTGTTTTAACAGAAGGGGGTTGCTATTAGCTATATGGAATTGTTTTAATAACAGAGGGGGTTCGACTAGGCTATATGAAATTGTTTTAATAAGAGGAAGGGGGTTACTGCTATTAGCTATATGGAATTGTTTTAAGAAGGGGAGGGGGGTTCGACTAAGCTATATGAAATTGTTTTAAGAAGCAGATGGGGGTTCGACTAAGCTATATGAAATTGTTTTAAGAAGGGGAAGGGGGTTCAACTAAGCTATATGAAATTGCTTTAAGAAGGGGAAGGGGGTTCGACTGCTATATGAAATTGCTTTAAGAAGGGGAGGGGGGTTCGACTAAGCTATATGAAATTGCTTTAAGAAGGGGAAGGGGGTTCAACTAAGCTTTATGAAATTGCTTTAAGAAGGGGAAGGGGGTTCAACTAAGCTTTATGAAATTGCTTTAAGAAGGTCGTACCAAGGAACATTTAGCTATTTGTTTTAGAATTTTAAGACCCCTGTCAGGTTCTGACCATCGTTCTTGTGTGTTTTCCTTGTTCTTGTGTTGGTCAGGACGTGAGCTGGGTGGTCATTCTATGTTGTGTGTCTGGTTTGTCTATTTCTATGTTTGGCCTGATATGGTTCTCAGAGGCAGGTGTTAGTCATTGTCTCTGATTGGGAAACACATTGAATAACCTGGTTTTGTGTTGGGTTTTGTGGGTGATTGTTCCTGTCTTTGTGTTTGTGGCACCAGATAGGAAACACATTTTTTCACGTTTCTTGTTTTGTAGATTGAATAACAGTATTTTCATCTTTATTAAAGATGTACAAAAATGAATAACAGATAGTCATTTTGCTTTGCCTCTCTAGAAACCAGATTGAAAACGTTACAATCCCTTAAATGTATCAAAAAATAAATAAATGTATCTGATGAAAAATGATTTTGGTCCTTACTGCTATTAGCCCATAGAAACACATTGAATAACAGCTGGTCCTTACTGCTATTAGCCAATAGAAACACATTGAATAACAGATAGTCCTTACTGCTACTAGCCCATAGAACACATTGAATAACAGATAGTCCTTACTGCTACTAGCCCATAGAAACACATTGAATAACAGCTGGTCCTTACTGCTACTAGCCCATAGAAACACATTGAATAACAGATAGTCCTTACTGCTACTAGCCCACACAAACACATTGAATAACAGACAGTCCTTACTGCTACTAGCCCATAGAAACACATTGAATAACAGATAGTCCTTACTGCTATTAGCCCATAGAAACACATTGAATAACAGCTAGTCCTTACTGCTACTAGCCCATAGAAACACATTGAATAACAGCTGGTCCTTACTGCTATTAGCCAATACAAACACATTGAATAACAGATAGTCCTTACTGCTATTAGCCAATACAAACACATTGAATAACAGATAGTCCTTACTGCTACTAGCCCATAGAAACACATTGAATAACAGCTGGTCCTTACTGCTACTAGCCCATAGAAACACATTGAATAACAGATAGTCCTTACTGCTACTAGCCCACACAAACACATTGAATAACAGACAGTCCTTACTGCTATTAGCCCATAGAACACATTGAATAACAGATAGTCCTTACTGCTATTAGCCCATAGAAACATATTGAATAACAGATAGTCCTTACTACTACTAG
The DNA here is from genome assembly GCF_023373465.1 of Oncorhynchus keta. Classification (NCBI taxonomy): domain Eukaryota; kingdom Metazoa; phylum Chordata; class Actinopteri; order Salmoniformes; family Salmonidae; genus Oncorhynchus; species Oncorhynchus keta. The sequence continues at coordinate 44,415,665 of NC_068428.1, forward strand.
CCCATAGAAACACATTGAATAACAGATAGTCCTTACTGCTACTAGCCCACACAAACACATTGAATAACAGATAGTCCTTACTGCTATTAGCCCATAGAAACACATTGAATAACAGATAGTCCTTACTGCTATTAGCCCATACAAACACATTGAATAACAGATAGTCCTTACTGCTATTAGCCCATAGAAACACATTGAATAACAGCTCGTCCTTACTGCTACTAGCCCATAGAAACACATTGAATAACAGATAGTCCTTACTGCTATTAGCCAATAGAAACACATTGAATAACAGATAGTCCTTACTGCTATTAGCCCATACAAACACATTGAATAACAGATAGTCCTTACTGCTACTAGCCCATAGAAACACATTGAATAACAGATAGTCCTTACTGCTATTAGCCCATACAAACACATTGAATAACAGATAGTCCTTACTGCTACTAGCCCATAGAAACACATTGAATAACAGATAGTCCTTACTGCTATTAGCCCATACAAACACATTGAATAACAGACAGTCCTTACTGCTATTAGCCCATACAAACACATTGAATAACAGCTCGTCCTTACTGCTACTAGCCCATAGAAACACATTGAATAACAGATAGTCCTTACTGCTATTAGCCAATAGAAACACATTGAATACCAGATAGTCCTTACTGCTATTAGCCAATAGAAACACATTGAATAACAGATAGTCCTTACTGCTACTAGCCCATACAAACACATTGAATAACAGCTCGTCCTTACTGCTATTAGCCCATAGAAACACATTGAATAACAGATAGTCCTTACTGCTATTAGCCAATATAAACACATTGAATAACAGATAGTCCTTACTGCTACTAGCCAATATAAACACATTGAATAACAGATAGTCCTTACTGCTATTAGCCAATAGAAACACATTGAATAACAGATAGTCCTTACTGCTATTAGCCAATAGAAACACATTGAATAACAGCTCGTCCTTACTGCTATTAGCCCATAGAAACACATTGAATAACAGATAGTCCTTACTGCTATTAGCCAATAGAAACACATTGAATAACAGATAGTCCTTACTGCTATTAGCCCATACAAACACATTGAATAACAGCTCGTCCTTACTGCTACTAGCCCATAGAAACACATTGAATAACAGATAGTCCTTACTGCTATTAGCCAATAGAAACACATTGAATAACAGATAGTCCTTACTGCTATTAGCCAATAGAAACACATTGAATAACAGATAGTCCTTACTGCTACTAGCCCATACAAACACATTGAATAACAGCTGGTCCTTACTGCTACTAGCCCATACAAACACATTGAATAACAGCTAGTCCTTACTACTATTAGCCAATACAAACACATATAATAACCGATTCACTTCATGGAAGAACAAAATGTCTCCCGGTCTGAAAAACACCTCTCTAGTTGAATAAACAGATATCATTTTAAACTGACCGATTTTTGATGGGTATTTTTTAAAATTATCATGCTAATTCAATTTCCGCAGGGGGAGGGAAGATCGACCTTAGGTGGGGGTGTCAAAAGTAATAATCAACAACTTTTTGTTGATGTCCACAACAACAGTCTTTTTACACATTGGACAACGGACAACCCTCCATCACAAGCCACCTCATTGTGACAATATTGCAAACAAATCGATCTCTAATAGAAAACGTAGCTATGGCAGTGAAAGCTCCTGATATTGGGCTTTGTGAGTGTGTCTTGTTGTTGAGAAGTGAAATGGGCCAATCATTATTAGTCAATAAACACTCATTTGCTTCAGTGGCAAAGCAGTGGAGAGCGAAGTCAAGTGGTAAGTCATCTCCCCCGTCAAAACAGACTAGGTGTAATTAAAACGTGATTGATGAGTGTACTGGGTCGTCTGGATGTATCTGCCCCCCCTTCACACCAACGCATCCAAAACTGACCTCTACGTTAAATACAGACATGGAGGTTGAACAGACCTTCAGCTTGTCATATTACCGTGTAGAGCGAGGGGATATCACTCACACACTCTCCATTGACAATAGGGCCGCATACTCTCGTTTCCACCAGTCTATCTATCAGCTGGAGCAGTGTGGAGTGGAGCAGTGTGGAGAGGAGCAGTGTGGAGAGGAGCAGTGTGGAGTGGAGCAGTGTGGAGTGGAGCAGTGTGGAGTGGAGCAGTGTGGAGTGGAGCAGTGTGGAGTGGAGCAGTGTGGAGAGGAGCAGTGTGGAGAGGAGCAGTGTGGAGTGGAGCAGTGTGGAGTGGAGCAGTGTGGAGTGGAGCAGTGTGGAGAGGAGCAGTGTGGAGTGGAGCAGTGTGGAGTGGAGCAGTGTGGAGTGGAGCAGTGTGGAGTGGAGCAGTGTGGAGTGGAGCAGTGTGGAGAGGAGCAGTGTGGAGAGGAGCAGTGTGGAGAGGAGCAGTGTGGAGTGGAGCAGTGTGGAGAGGAGCAGTGTGGAGTGGAGCAGTGTGGAGAGGAGCAGTGTGGAGTGGAGCAGTGTGGAGAGCAGTGTGGAGTGGAGCAGTGTGGAGAGGAGCAGTGTGGAGTGGAGCAGTGGAGCAGTGTGGAGTGGAGCAGTGTGGAGTGGAGCAGTGTGGAGTGGAGCAGTGTGGAGTGGAGCAGTGTGGAGTGGAGCAGTGTGGAGTGGGAGGGCAGTGTGGAGTGGAGCAGTGTGGAGTGTGGAGCAGTGTGGAGCAGTGTGGAGCAGTGTGGGAGTGGAGCAGTGTGGAGTGGAGCAGTGTGGAGTGGAGCAGTGTGGAGAGGAGCAGTGTGGAGAGGAGCAGTGTGGAGTGGAGCAGTGTGGAGTGGAGCAGTGTGGAGTGGAGTGTGGAGTGGAGCAGTGTGGAGTGGAGCAGTGTGGAGAGGAGCAGTGTGGAGTGGAGCAGTGTGGAGTGGAGCAGTGTGGGCAGTGTGGAGGAGCAGTGTGGGAGGAGCAGTGTGGAGTGGAGCAGTGTGGAGTGGAGCAGTGTGGAGTGGAGCAGTGTGGAGTGGAGCAGTGTGGAGTGGAGCAGTGTGGAGTGGAGCAGTGTGGAGAGGAGCAGTGTGGAGTGGAGCAGTGTGGGAGTGGAGCAGTGTGGAGAGGAGCAGTGTGAGTGGAGTAGTGTTTGGAGCAGTGTGGAGTAGAGCAGTGTGGCAGTGTGGAGTAGAGCAGTGTGGAGAGGAGCAGCGTGGAGAGGAGCAGTGTAGAGTGGAGTAGTGTTTGGAGCAGTGTGGAGTAGGAGCAGTGTGGAGTGGAGGAGCGTGCAGTGTGGAGTGTAGGAGCAGTGTGTGGAGTGTTTGAGCAGTGTGGAGAGGAGCAGTGTGGAGAGGGCAGTGGGAGTGTGGGTGGAGCAGTGTGGAGAGGAGCAGTGTGGAGTGGAGTGTGGAGTGCAGTGTGGAGAGGAGCAGTGTGGAGTGGAGCAGTGTGGAGTGGAGCACTGTGGAGTGGAGTAGTGTTTGAAGCAGTGTGGAGTGGAGCAGTGTGGAGTGGAGCAGTGTGGAGTGGAGCAGTGTGGAGTGGAGCAGTGTGGAGAGGAGCAGTGTGGAGTGGAACAGTGTGGAGAGGAGCAGTGTGGAGAGGAGCAGTGTGGAGTGGAGTAGTGTTTGGAGCAGTGTGAGTAGAGCAGTGTGGAGAGGAGCAGTGTGGAGAGGAGCAGTGTGGAGTGGAGCAGTGTGGAGAGGAGCAGTGTGGAGTAGAGCAGTGTGGAGAGGAGCAGTGTGGAGAGGAGCAGTGTGGAGTGGAACAGTGTGGGAGAGGAGTAGTGTGGAGTGGAGCAGTGTGGAGAGGAGCAGTGTGGAGAGGAGCAGTGTGGGAGTGGAGCAGTGTGGAGTGGAGCAGTGTGGAGGGAGCAGTGTGGAGAGGAGCAGTGTGGAGTGGAACAGTGTGGAGAGAGTGTGGAGTGCAGTGTGGAGTGGAGCAGTGTGGAGTGGAGCAGTGTGGAGAGGAGCAGTGTGGAGTGGAGCAGTGTGGAGTGGAGCATTGTGGAGTGGAGCAGTGTGGAGTGGAGCAGTGTGGAGTGGAGTAGTGTTTGGAGCAGTGTGGAGTGGAGCAGTGTGGAGAGGAGCAGTGTGGAGAGAGGAGTAGTGTGGAGTGGAGCAGTGTGGAGAGGAACAGTGTGGAGTGGAGCAGTGTGGAGAGGAGCAGTGTGGAAGGAGCAGTGTGGAGTGGAGCAGTGTGGAGAGGAGCAGTGTGGAGTGGAGCAGTGTGGAGTGGAGCAGTGTGGAGAGGAGCAGTGTGGAGCAGTGGAGTGGAGTGTTTGGAGCAGTGTGGAGAGGAGCAGTGTGGAGAGGAGCAGTGTGGAGAGGGAGTAGAGCAGTGTGGAGTGGAGCAGTGTGGAGTGGAGCAGTGTGGAGGGGAGCAGTGTGGAGGTGCAGCAGTGTGGAGTGGAGCAGTGTGGAGTGGAGCAGTGTGGAGTGGAGCAGGAGTGTGGGAGGAGCAGTGTGGAGTGGAGCAGTGTGGAGTGGAGCAGTGTGGAGTGGAGCAGTGTGGAGAGGAGCAGTGTTTGAAGTAGTGTGGAGTGGAGCAGTGTGGAGTGGAGCAGTGTGGGGTGGAGAAGTGTGAGTAGTGTGGAGAGGAGCAGTGTGGGTGGAGCAGTGTGGAGAGGAGCAGTGTGGAGAGGAGCAGTGTGGAGAGGAGCAGTTTGGAGTGGAGCAGTTTGGAGAGTGGGGAGGAGTATGGAGTGGAGCAGTGTGGCAGTGTGGAGTGGAGCAGTGTGGAGAGGAGCAGTGTGGAGTGGAGCAGTGTGGAGAGGAGCAGTGTGGAGTGGAGCAGTGTGGAGTGGAGCAGTGTTTGGAGCAGTGTGGAGTGGAGCAGTGTGGAGTGGAGCAGTGTGGAGAGGGCAGTGTGGAGTGGAGCAGTGTGGGAGAGGAGCAGTGTTTGGAGGCAGTGTGGAGAGGAGCAGTGTGGAGTGGAGCAGTGTGGAGGGGAGTAGTGTGGAGAGGAGCAGTGTGGAGTGGAGCAGTGTGAGTGGAGCAGTGTGGAGAGGATCAGTGTGGGTGGGCAGTGTGGAGGGGAGTAGTGTGGAGTGGGGCAGTGTGGACTGGAGCAGTGTGGAGAGGAGCAGTGTGGAGAGGAGCAGTGGGAGTGGAGCAGTGTGGAGTGGAGCAGTGTTTGGAGCAGTGTGGAGAGGAGCAGTGTGGAGAGGAGTGGAGCAGTGTGGAGAGGAGCAGTGTGGAGTGGAGCAGTGTGGGAGTGTGGAGCAGTGTTTGGAGCAGTGTGGAGAGGAGCAGTGTGGAGTGGAGCAGTGTGGAGTGGAGTAGTGTGGAGAAGGAGCAGTGTGGAGTGGAGCAGTGTGGAGAGAGGAGCAGTGTGGAGGAGCAGTGTGGAGAGGAGCAGTGTTTGGAGCAGTGTGGGGAGAGGAGCAGTGTGGAGGGGCAGTGTGGAGTGGAGCAGTGTGGAGTGGAGCAGTGTGGGAGAGGAGCAGTGTGGTGGGGAGTAGTGTGGAGAGGAGCAGTGTGGAGTGGAGCAGTGTGGAGTGGAGCAGTGTGGAGAGGATCAGTGTGCAGTGGAGCAGTGTGAGTGGAGCAGTGTGGGAGAGGAGCAGTGTGGAGGGAGCAGTGTGGAGTGGAGCAGTGTGGAGAGAGGGAGCAGTGTGGAGAGGAGCAGTGTGGAGAGGAGCAGTGTGGAGTGGAGCAGTGTGGAGTGGAGCAGTGTGGAGAGGATCAGTGTGGAGTGGAGCAGTGTGGAGAGGATCAGTGTGGAGTGGAGCAGTGTGAGTGGAGCAGTGTGGGAGAGGAGCAGTGTGGAGGGTAGTGGAGTGGAGTGTGGAGTGGAGCAGTGTGGAGAGGATCAGTGTGGAAGGGGAGTGTGGAGCAGTGTGACTGGAGCAGTGTGGAGAGAGGAGCAGTGTGGAGGGAGTAGTGTGGAGAGGAGCAGTGTGGAGCAGAGGAGCAGTGTGGGAGTGGAGCAGTGTGAGTGGAGCAGTGTGGGAGAGGATCAGTGTGGAGTGGAGCAGTGTGGAGAGGATCAGTGTGGAGTCGAGCAGTGTGACTGGAGCAGTGTGGAGAGGGGAGCAGTGTTTGGAGCATTGTGGAGAGGTGGAGAGGCAGTGTGGAGTGGAGCAGTGTGGAGAGGAGCAGCGTGAGAGAGGAGCAGTGTGGAGAGGAGCAGTGTGGAGTGGAGTAGTGTTTGGAGCAGTGTGGAGTAGAGCAGTGTGGAGAGGAGCAGTGTGGAGTAGAGCAGTGTGGAGAGGAGCAGTGTGGAGTGGAGCAGTGTGGAGAGGAGCAGCGTGGAGTGGAGCAGTGTGGAGTGGAGCAGTGTGGAGTGGAGTAGTGTTTGAAGCAGTGTGGAGTGGAGCAGTGTGGGGTGGAGAAGTGTGGAGAGGAGCAGTGTGGAGTGGAGCAGTGTGGAGAGGAGCAGTGTGGAGAGGAGCAGTGTGGAGTGGAGCAGTTTGGAGAAGAGCTGTGTGGAGTGGAGCAGTTTGGAGAGGAGCAGTATGGAGTGGAGCAGTGTGGAGTGGAGCAGTGTGGAGAGGAGCAGTGTGGAGTGGAGCAGTGTGGAGAGGAGCAGTGTGGAGTGGAGCAGTGTGGAGAGGAGCAGTGTGGAGTGGAGCAGTGTGGAGAGAGGAGCAGTGTGAAGGGGAGTAGTGTGGAGAGGAGCAGTGTGGAGTGGAGCAGTGTGGAGAGAGGAGCAGTGTGGAGTGGAGCAGTGTGGAGTGGAGCAGTGTGGAGAGGAGCAGTGTGGAGGGGAGTAGTGTGGAGTGGAGCAGTGTGGAGAGGAGCAGTGTGGAGGGGAGCAGTGTGGAGTGGAGCAGTGTGGAGAGGAGCAGTGTGGAGAGGAGCAGTGTGGAGGGGAGTAGTGTGGAGAGGAGCAGTGTGGAGTGGAGCAGTGTGGAGAGGAGCAGTGTGGAGTGGAGCAGTGTGGAGTGGAGCAGTGTGGAGAGGAGCAGTGTGGAGTGGAGCAGTGTGGAGAGAGGAGCAGTGTGGAGGGGAGTAGTGTGGAGAGGAGCAGTGTGGAGTGGAGCAGTGTGGAGAGAGGAGCAGTGTGGAGTGGAGCAGTGTGGAGTGGAGCAGTGTGGAGAGGAGCAGTGTGGAGGGGAGGAGTGTGGAGTGGAGCAGTGTGGAGAGGAGCAGTGTGGAGGGGAGCAGTGTGGAGTGGAGCAGTGTGGAGAGGAGCAGTGTGGAGAGGAGCAGTGTGGAGTGGAGCAGTGTGGAGAGAGGAGTAGTGTGGAGGGGAGTAGTGTGGAGAGGAGCAGTGTGGAGTGGAGCAGTGTGGAGAGGAGCAGTGTGGAGTGGGTGGATAACTCCATTAGCCACAGGGCTGTGTTAAGTTAATCAGATCGGCCAATGGGTTATTTATATTACGTGGTCCTCCTGGCGGTGTGTGTGTGTGTGTGTGCGTGTGTTTGTGTGTGTGTGTGTGTGTTTTTGTGTGTGTGTCACTCAAGCTGGGTTAATAAACTGCATTAGCCTCTATCTGCAGCTCTCTAATTTCTAATTTAACAAAACCACATGAGCAAGTGGTGTTAAGTAAGCATATTTGGTGCAGGGCTAACCCCTTTAGTGGTACTAGACACCAACAGAGAGGGGAATGCTCACATAAAGGTAACATTACATATTCAAAATGGGCCTTTATTTTCCCTTGTGTAATAGTAATAAACCATGAACCTTCTATCGCAGGTTTGTGTTAGCCCGCTGAGCTAAAGCCTAGACATTAGCCCTTGGAGCTAACACAAGACTTTCAGGTCTCAGGAAAGTTACTCACTTCAAGCGTGACTCAACCGAACTTCCGTTACACCAAGTCTCATACCAAGTTAAACAAATTTCAAGTTGAATGATATGATGTTCGATTTAAAGAGTTTATTTCCAAAACGTTATATCCACACATTTTTCACATTTGTGTTTTGTTTCATCAGAAATAATTGCTGATGGGTAACTTCATGTATGTGTAAAATATTACTGCTCTCAGATTTTTTTTTCATCGATTTTTTTGCAAAATGTTATATATCCATTGTTTATTACAATTAAATTCAGTAATATGAGATCTGTATGTAAAGTATTTTATTCAGTTGGCACATGCTCTCATCCATTTGTACAGTTATTTATTAAAAATGTAACTATTTGTTACGTTTGACTGTGTTAAACCTAACAGTACTACTGAACTCTCTGAGAGGGAGGCGGATATATGACATTTAGCAACAACAAGAAAAAAATGCACGATTATTTATCTCTTTGAAATGAAATCGTCAAAGTGATAGATTTTAAACAAATACATGTCTTTCAATGTGGCACAGTTGGTAGAGCATGGCGCTTGTAACGCCAGGGTAGTGGGTTCGATTCCCGGGACCACCCATACGTAGAATGTATGCACACATGACTGTAAGTCGCTTTGGATAAAAGTGTCTGCTAAATGGCATATTTTTTTTTTTTTAAACACACCAATCTCTTTCATAATTTCTTTAAACAATAGAAGATAATTGACCGATATTTCTGAAAATGTATATATAGTGTTTTGGAATGAAACAAATGTGTATTATTTCTTGATACTGAGTTCAATCCTGTATAATACAGGGGACGCTCCTGTAAATTCACCTCTAAAGCCTTTAGCCAGGTGGAGTCGTTGCCATATAGGAATCAATACGTTCCTCTCAAGTTCATTGGAATGGGATAGCTAGCAAAACTCTCCCGTGGTGTCAGCTGTTTGGAGCTGTTGTCATGACGCTTTTGCTCACGCAGCAAGCCTGTAGTCTATGTAAAAACCGCTAGCACTGAGGGTCAGGAGGTAACGCTACTCTGTTTTACCTGGCTGGGGGTTGGCTAGACGGACGACGGACAGGGAGGGAGGGAGGGACACACAGACAGACAGAGAGAGAGCGAGACACAGACAGACAGAGAGAGAGCGAGACACAGACAGAGAGAGAGAGACACAGACAGAGAGAGCGAGAGCGAGAGAGAGACACAGACAGAGAGAGAGAGCGAGCGAGAGCGAGAGGATTTAAATCCCACAGTGAAAGATATTCAGATGGGGACCTTTTGAAAACCGGTAAACTTCATGCTAAAAAAAACAGTTGTACTGGAAAAGAGATAGTAACCACTAGTCATTGGAACTCAAGACGTCTGTAGCGACAACTCTTCTCTCATTCAACACCACCAATGAATAAAGTAAGATACTGTAGAGGGTCTAAATAAGGGATGACACAATCTAGGTAGCTTTTGTTGAATTCACTTTGGTGAGTTAACTTACTGTGTATGGGTTCCTGCAGGGCCGGGTCCTGGCCGTTCTGCGGCCCTAGGCGAGGCAAAAACATTGCTGCCCTCCTCTTATCGCCGCAAAACTAGAAAAGCGCGGCATACAGAACGCCTGTCCGTGTGGTACCGTTTGTAAAACAGGCCTTTGGATTGGCTTAATAGCCTAGGCCTGAATCCTGACCCCAGTTTAAGACTAGGGGCTACTTAAGATATGCATATCAGCTACCCATGTTTATCAGGGGTTATTTAAATAGCAGCTAGTTTATCAGGGGTCATTTACATAGCAGCTAGTTTATCAGGGGTCATTTACATATCAGCTACCCATGTTTATCAGGGGTTATTTACATAGCAGCTAGTTTATCAGGGGTCATTTACATATCAGCTAGTTTATCAGGGGTTATATACATAGCAGCTAGTTTATCAGGGGTCATTTACATATCAGCTAGTTTATCAGGGGTCATTTACATATCAGCTAGTTTATCAGGGGTTATTTACATATCAGCTAGTTTATCAGGGGTCATTTACATATCAGCTAGTTTATCAGGGGTTATTTACATATCAGCTAGTTTATCTGGGGTAATTTACATATCAGCTAGTTTATCTGGGGTCATTTACATATCAGCTAGTTTATCAGGGGTTATTTACATATCAGCTAGTTTATCTGGGGTAATTTACATATCAGCTAGTTTATCTGGGGTAATTTACATATCAGCTAGTTTATCTGGGGTCATTTACATATCAGCTAGTTTATCAGGGGTTATTTACATATCAGCTAGTTTATCTGGGGTCATTTACATATCAGCTAGTTTATCAGGGGTTATTTACATATCAGCTAGTTTATCTGGGGTAATTTACATATCAGCTAGTTTATCTGGGGTCATTTACATATCAGCTAGTTTATCAGGGGTCATTTACATATCAGCTAGTTTATCTGGGGTAATTTACATATCAGCTAGTTTATCTGGGGTAATTTACATATCAGCTAGTTTATCTGGGGTAATTTACATATCAGCTAGTTTATCAGGGGTTATTTACATAGCAGCTAGTTTATCAGGGGTTATTTAAATAGCAGCTAGTTTATCAGGGGTCATTTACATAGCAGCTAGTTTATCAGGGGTCATTTACATATCAGCTACCCATGTTTATCAGGGGTTATTTACATAGCAGCTAGTTTATCAGGGGTCATTTACATATCAGCTAGTTTATCAGGGGTTATATACATAGCAGCTAGTTTATCAGGGGTCATTTACATATCAGCTAGTTTATCAGGGGTCATTTACATATCAGCTAGTTTATCAGGGGTTATTTACATATCAGCTAGTTTATCAGGGGTCATTTACATATCAGCTAGTTTATCAGGGTTATTTACATATCAGCTAGTTTATCTGGGGTAATTTACATATCAGCTAGTTTATCTGGGGTCATTTACATATCAGCTAGTTTATCAGGGGTTATTTACATATCAGCTAGTTTATCTGGGGTAATTTACATATCAGCTAGTTTATCTGGGGTAATTTACATATCAGCTAGTTTATCTGGGGTCATTTACATATCAGCTAGTTTATCAGGGGTTATTTACATATCAGCTAGTTTATCTGGGGTCATTTACATATCAGCTAGTTTATCAGGGGTTATTTACATATCAGCTAGTTTATCTGGGGTAATTTACATATCAGCTAGTTTATCTGGGGTCATTTACATATCAGCTAGTTTATCAGGGGTCATTTACATATCAGCTAGTTTATCTGGGGTAATTTACATATCAGCTAGTTTATCTGGGGTAATTTACATATCAGCTAGTTTATCTGGGGTAATTTACATATCAGCTAGTTTATCAGGGGTTATTTACATAGCAGCTAGTTTATCAGGGGTTATTTAAATAGCAGCTAGTTTATCAGGGGTTATTTACATATCAGCTAGTTTATCAGGGGTTATTTACATATCAGCTAGTTTATCAGGGGTCATTTACATATCAGCTAGTTTATCAGGGGTCATTTACATATCAGCTAGTTTATCAGGGGTTATTTACATATCAGCTAATTTATCAGGGGTTATTTACATATCAGCTAGTTTATCATTTACATTTACATTTAAGTCATTTAGCAGACGCTCTTATCCAGAGCGACTTACAAATTGGTGCGTTCACCTTATGACATCCAGTATCAGGGGTTATTTACATATCAGCTAGTTTATCAGGGGTCATTTACATATCAGCTAGTTTATCAGGGGTCATTTACATATCAGCTAGTTTATCAGGGGTTATTTACATATCAGCTAGTTTATCAGGGGTTATTTACATATCAGCTAGTTTATCAGGGGTTATTTACATATCAGCTAGTTTATCAGGGGTTATTTACATATCAGCTAGTTTATCAGGGGTCATTTACATATCAGCTAGTTTATCAGGGGTTATTTACATATCAGCTAGTTTATCAGGGGTTATTTACATATCAGCTAGTTTATCAGGGGTTATTTACATATCAGCTACCCATGTTTATCAGGGGTTATTTAAATAGCAGCTAGTTTATCAGGGGTTATTTACATCGCAGCTAGTTTATCAGGGGTCATTTACATTTTCAGCTAGTTTATCAGGGGTTATTTACATATCAGCTAGTTTATCAGGGGTAATTTACATATCAGCTAGTTTATCAGGGGTGATTTACATATCAGCTAGTTTATCAGGGGTTATTTACATATCTGCTAGTTTATAAGGGGTTATTTACATATCAGCTAGTTTATAAGGGGTTATTTACATATCAGCTAGTTTATCAGGGGTCATTTACATATCTGCTAGTTTATAAGGGGTTATTTACATATCAGCTAGTTTATCAGGGGTCATTTACATATCAGCTAGTTTATCTGGGGTAATTTACATATCAGCTAGTTTATCTGGGGTAATTTACATATCAGCTAGTTTATCTGGGGTAATTTACATATCAGCTAGTTTATCAGGGGTTATTTACATAGCAGCTAGTTTATCAGGGGTTATTTAAATAGCAGCTAGTTTATCAGGGGTTATTTAAATAGCAGCTAGTTTATCAGGGGTTATTTACATATCAGCTAGTTTATCAGGGGTTATTTACATATCAGCTAGTTTATCAGGGGTCATTTACATATCAGCTAGTTTATCAGGGGTCATTTACATATCAGCTAGTTTATCAGGGGTTATTTACATATCAGCTAATTTATCAGGGGTTATTTACATATCAGCTAGTTTATCATTTACATTTAAGTCATTTAGCAGACGCTCTTATCCAGAGCGACTTACAAATTGGTGCGTTCACCTTATGACATCCAGTATCAGGGGTTATTTACATATCAGCTAGTTTATCAGGGGTCATTTACATATCAGCTAGTTTATCAGGGGTCATTTACATATCAGCTAGTTTATCAGGGGTTATTTACATATCAGCTAGTTTATCAGGGGTTATTTACATATCAGCTAGTTTATCAGGGGTTATTTACATATCAGCTAGTTTATCAGGGGTTATTTACATATCAGCTAGTTTATCAGGGGTCATTTACATATCAGCTAGTTTATCAGGGGTTATTTACATATCAGCTAGTTTATCAGGGGTTATTTACATATCAGCTAGTTTATCAGGGGTTATTTACATATCAGCTACCCATGTTTATCAGGGGTTATTTAAATAGCAGCTAGTTTATCAGGGGTTATTTACATCGCAGCTAGTTTATCAGGGGTCATTTACATTTTCAGCTAGTTTATCAGGGGTTATTTACATATCAGCTAGTTTATCAGGGGTAATTTACATATCAGCTAGTTTATCAGGGGTGATTTACATATCAGCTAGTTTATCAGGGGTTATTTACATATCTGCTAGTTTATAAGGGGTTATTTACATATCAGCTAGTTTATAAGGGGTTATTTACATATCAGCTAGTTTATCAGGGGTCATTTACATATCTGCTAGTTTATAAGGGGTTATTTACATATCAGCTAGTTTATCAGGGGTCATTTACATATCAGCTAGTTTATCAGGGGTTATTTACATATCAGCTAGTTTATCAGGGGTAATTTACATATCAGCTAGTTTATCAGGGGTTATTTACATATCAGCTAGTTTATCAGGGGCCATTTACATAGCAGCTAGTTTATCAGGGGTCATTTACATATCAGCTAGTTTATCAGGGGTTATTTACATAGCAGCTAGTTTATCAGGGGTTATTTACATATCAGCTACCCATGTTTATCAGGGGTTATTTACATATCAGCTAGTTTATCAGGGGTTATTTACATATCAGCTACCCATGTTTATCAGGGGTAATTTACATATCAGCTAGTTTATCAGGGGTTATTTACATATCAGCTAGTTTATCAGGGGTCATTTACATATCAGCTAGTTTATCAGGGGTTATTTACATATCAGCTAGTTTATCAGGGGTTATTTACATATCAGCTACCCATGTTTATCAGGGGTTATTTACATATCAGCTACCCATGTTTATCAGGGGTAATTTACATATCAGCTAGTTTATCAGGGGTAATTTACATATCAGCTAGTTTATCAGGGGTTATTTACATATCAGCTACCCATGTTTATCAGGGGTTATTTACATATCAGCTAGTTTATCAGGGGTCATTTACATATCAGCTAGTTTATCAGGGGTTATTTACATATCAGCTAGTTTATCAGGGGTCATTTACATATCAGCTAGTTTATCAGGGGTTATTTACATATCAGCTAGTTTATCAGGGGTTATTTACATAGCAGCTAGTTTATCAGGGGTTATTTACATAGCAGCTAGTTTATCAGGGGTTATTTACATAGCAGCTAGTTTATCAGGGGTTATTTACATATCAGCTAGTTTATCAGGGGTTATTTACATATCAGCTACCCATGTTTATCAGGGGTTATTTACATATCAGCTAGTTTATCAGGGGTCATTTACATATCAGCTAGTTTATCAGGGGTTATTTACATATCAGCTAGTTTATCAGGGGTCATTTACATATCAGCTAGTTTATCAGGGGTTATTTACATATCAGCTAGTTTATCAGGGGTTATTTACATAGCAGCTAGTTTATCAGGGGTTATTTACATAGCAGCTAGTTTATCAGGGGTTATTTACATAGCAGCTAGTTTATCAGGGGTTATTTACATATCAGCTAGTTTATCAGGGGTTATTTACATGGTGAGCTGAAACCACAACAGGGTAAACAGAGTAAACAGGTCTGGAGGGAAACCCAAGGGAGTGATGGTGAGCTGAATCCACAACAGGGTCAACAGGGTAAACAGGGTAAACAGGTCTGGAGGGAAACCCAAGGGAGTGATGGTGAGCTGAATCCACAACAGGGTAAACAGGGTAAACATGGTAAACAGGGTCAACAGGGTAAACAGGTCTGGAGGGAAATCCAAGGGAGTGATGGTGAGCTGAATCCACAACAGGGTAAACAGAGTAAACAGGTCTGGAGGGAAACCCAAGGGAGTGATGGTGAGCTGAATCCACAACAGGGTAAACAGAGTAAACAGGTCTGGAGGGAAACCCAAGGGAGTGATGGTGAGCTGATTCCACAACAGAGTAAACAGGTCTGGAGGGAAACCCAAGGGAGTGATGGTGAGCTGAATCCACAACACGGTAGCAGGGTGGTGAGATGTGGAACAGGAGACGGGGGACCAGAGTCAGAGCGACAAAACTGCAGTGAGAGGATGAACAGCGTCAGGCAGGGAAACAGGCACAGCAGGGTAACAGGATCTGGAATAATCATAAAAGCTAGAAGCATAATACAGGCTGAGCAGAGATTACGATCTGACAGAGTGGAAGTGGCAGGACTGAGTATTTGTAGAGGTCTTGATTATGGAACGAGTTGCAGCTGGTGGCAACCTCCAGCACATCTGTCTCCAACCACACAATCAGAAACACAGAGAGAGAGAGAGAGAGAGGGAGAGGGAACTGGGGGAATGGCTGCAGGTCAATGAGACACCGGATATCCACTAGGGGGTGTGGCAGGAGCAGATGTGACATTATCAGGGGTTATTTGAATACAGAAGTGTTTTCTTATTCGATGTGATCAGATCATCAATAATTGACCAATAGAAAAGCATTCCTAAAATGTTTTATCATGGATTCATGATCATTTAGCCCACGGAGAGAATATCCCGGACCACAGTCGTGAGTAGCCTAATTTAATTCCATATTGTCCATTTCATTTTGACCTGTCCTCTTTCTGGGGATATGTTGTTTGTTAACGTGCTCAAGTCAAACTCAAATCAAAACACAGTTTTTAGTTAATAGGTCGCCAATTAGTCTATTTGATCGGAGATAGCCGTCTCATAACATTATCATAAATATGGGCTCCGTTCTGTAGGCTATTTGATCGGAGATAGCCGTCTCATAACATTATCATAAATATGGGCTCCGGTCTGTAGGCTATTTGATCGGAGATAGCCGTCTCATAACATTATCATAAATATGGGCTCCGGTCTGTAGGCTATTTGATCGGAGATAGCCGTCTCATAACATTATCATAAATATGGGCTCCGGTCTGTAGGCTATTTGATCGGAGATAGCCGTCTCATAACATTATCATAAATATGGGCTCCGGTCTGTAGGCTATTTGATCGGAGATAGCCGTCTCATAACATTATCATAAATATGGGCTCCGGTCTGTAGGCTATTTGATCGGAGATAGCCGTCTCATAACATTATCATAAATATGGGCTCCGGTCTGTAGGCTATTTGATCGGAGATAGCCGTCTCATAACATTATCATAAATATGGGCTCCGGTCTGTAGGCTATTTGATCGGAGATAGCCGTCTCATAACATTATCATAAATATGGGCTCCGGTCTGTAGGCTATTTGATCGGAGATAGCCGTCTCATAACATTATCATAAATATGGGCTCCGGTCTGTAGGCTATTTGATCGGAGATAGCCATCTCATAACATTATCATAAATATGGGCTCCGGTCTGTAGGCTATTTGATCGGAGATAGCCGTCTCATAACATTATCATAAATATGGGCTCCGGTCTGTAGGCTATTTGATCGGAGATAGCCGTCTCATAACATTATCATAAATATGGGCTCCGGTCTGTAGGCTATTTGATCGGAGATAGCCGTCTCATAACATTATCATAAATATGGGCTCCGGTCTGTAGGCTATTTGATCGGAGATAGCCGTCTCATAACATTATCATAAATATGGGCTCCGGTCTGTAGGCTATTTGATCGGAGATAGCCGTCTCATAACATTATCATAAATATGGGCTCCGGTCTGTAGGCTATTTGATCGGAGATAGCCGTCTCATAACATTATCATAAATATGGGCTCCGGTCTGTAGGCTATTTGATCGGAGATAGCCGTCTCATAACATTATCATAAATATGGGCTCCGGTCTGTAGGCTATTTGATCGGAGATAGCCGTCTCATAACATTATCATAAATATGGGCTCCGGTCTGTAGGCTATTTGATCGGAGATAGCCGTCTCATAACATTATCATAAATATGGGCTCCGGTCTGTAGGCTATTTGATCGGAGATAGCCGTCTCATAACATTGTCATAAATATGGGCTCCGGTCTGTAGGCTATTTGATCGGAGATAGCCGTCTCATAACATTATCATAAATATGGCCTCCGGTCTGTAGGCTATTTGATCGGAGATAGCCGTCTCATAACATTATCATAAATATGGCCTCCGGTCTGTAGGCTACAGAAAACCTACAGCTACTATTCTTTCTACTATTAGGCTACATGATTCATATTAGATGACTTGAGCGTTGGTGTAGAGCCGCAGTGCTGCATGTCTCCAACAGGACACTGGGTTCCTGACTTTGCTAATCATGGGGCAAAATCCGTGCTCACCAAATACGTCAGTGGATGAGAGAAGTTTTAATATTTATTTTGGGGGGTCAGAATTACGTAAGATGTTATGTGTTGTTGGAGGTACGTTTTGGTCATTCCAGCTTGGAAAATGTCGCCCTTGCTAATCTGCCGTCCTAGAGGGACGCCTAATCCTGCCTAATGGGTGGTCAGACCGGCCCTGGGTTCCTGCTTGACTTCCTAACTTAGTACACCTGCAGGGGATTAGAAACTCTCCACTCTGTGATTTAAAAAAACTTTGAATTCAGAGCCTCGTAAATCATTTCAAATGATTCCGCTGAGTGTTTTACAAGGTGGATAATATCTTAAACAACTCTCTGTCCCTGAAGCATAAACAAAATAAGTCTATTTTATTAATCTGTTGGATTTATGTAGAACTCTATTATAAAATATACTGTAACTCTATAGCATCACACTGTAATGGTATTTATTAACCATCTTAAACAATCAGAGTCAATATAAACGACTAACATGAAGGTAAAAAATATGGATCCTTTTTTGTTGTTGCATAAAATCTCATCCTATGGTGCCTAATGTAGAGTAGCTGTGTTTCAGCTTCTCTTTCCTCTAGGATCTCTTGGTGGTGGATGACTTTGAGGTCGTCCCACCTCTCCATCCAGACAGGGGTCACCCCTGTCTGGTTCTGTAGCTACCGCCAGCACAGCAGTCACATTGCTACACGGTGAGCGCAGATTGCTTACTATAACTGCCTGGAACCTTCCGTATTTCCCAGTCAGCAATTTTTGCAGGATAATTTTGGCAGCCTTTTAAGGATATCACTGCCTTAGTAGGGGACTAAAATAACCTCTAGCGTGGTGGAAGAAAGACTATATTAGGAGGGTATAATCTTGTATACCAAAACTAGAGATCTAAATGTCGGGGACTTGGGTTGTGTTGATGAGATTAAACCTCTCTCTGAGAGGTTTATAAATGAGAAGAGTTTGAGAATATATCTGAACAAGTCAGTTACATAGATTAAAATACGGTGTAAATCACATTAAATAGATTAAAACCCCATGTTGCAAATAACATTATAGAGTAGCCAGCCGGGTTCTAAAAATGGCTTTTTCTACATATCCCATCAAATAAATCTGGTAAACAGTTTCAGATAGATGGCATTTGTTAGCTGCAGTGTGTGTGTGTGTGTGTTTCTTCCTATATGTTTCCCCACCCGTAGGTATCCTGTCAGATAGTACAACATGTACCCAGAATATCACACAGGATTCAACCAAACAGTGTTGTGAAGAGATGCACAACCTTAGTAGAAAGAGAGAGCATAAGATAATGTGGTGAGAGAACGTAGAGTTAAATCTTCTTCGGGATCGGTGTCCCTTCCACGAGATGGTTGAGCTAACGTGGGCTAATGCCATTAGCATGAGGTTGTAAATAACAAGAACATTTCCCAGGACATAGACATATCTGATATTGGCAGAAAACTTTAAATTCTTGTTAATCTAACTGCACTGTCCAATTTACAGTCGCTATTACAGTGAAATAATAGCATGCTATTGTTTAAGGAGAGGCACAGTTTTGAACAAGAAAAGTTCTAAATAAACAAATTAGGCACATTTGGGCTGTCTTGATACAAAAATGTTAACATAAATGCAATGGTTCATTGGATCAGTCTAAAATGTTGCACATACACTGCTGCCAAAATCTATTATTCCTGGGCTGGAATAATACATTATGGCCTTTCTCTTGCATTTCAAAGGTATAAAATAACGGTTGTTTTCTTCTTTGTATTATCTATCACCAGATCTATTGTGTTATATTCACCTACATTCCTTTCACATTTCCTTCAGAGTGTTTCCTTTCAAATTGCCTCGGGTCCTGAGCTACAGGCAGTTAGATTTGGGTATGTCATTTTCGGTGAAAATTGAAAAAAAGGTTTTATTAATGGGTGCGTACTTATTGGTAACTGGAATAAGCAATTTCATAAATGTGTCAAGTGCAGAGTCTGGTTGCTCCTCAGTACACACTAGAGACCAGCAAATATTCTTCACATCATCAACATACGAATCACTACAAAACATCTTGTATGACCTCTAATACACTGTATTAGGCCCAGCCTTTGGAACTTTGGTGTTCCTGTATATGGCCACTAAACTCCCCCAAAAAAAGAAACTCAGGACCCTGTCTTTCAAAGATAAGTCGTAAAAATCCAAATAACCTCACAGATCTTCATTGTAAAGGGTTTAAACACTGTTTCCCATGCTTGTTCAATGAACCATAAACAATTAATTAACATGCACCTGTGGAACAGTCGTTAACACACTAACAGCCTACAGACAGAATGCAATTAAGGTCATAGTTATGAAATCTTAGGACACTAAAGAGGCCTTTCTACTGACTCTGAAAAACACCAAAAGAAAGATGCACAGGGTCCCTGCTTATCTGCGTGAATGTGCCTTAGGCATGCTGCAAGGAGGCATGAGGACTGCAGATGTGGTCGGGGCAATACATTGCAATGTGCGTACTGTCATCAGTGCTGTGTGTATCAACTATACCTTGTTTTTCTACAGATGGAGGACAGGAGAGAAGGTTTGTCATGGAGTCCCCTCACTAACAGTCAGGTTGATACAGATGAACGACACGAGAAATGGTTTGTCGTGGAGTCCCCTGACTAACAGGCAGGTTGATACAGATGTCTGAACTGGTAGAGAGACCTTGCACATTGTCTTTTAATTATTATATTGAATGGTGGGGGTAGTAGGGAGGATCCTGTGTATTCTTCAAACATGTCACCATATGAAGGGATGATGACTAGCAGACAACATGCTGATAGGTACCTATTACCTGTTTAAATGCTATTTCTATATGCACAGGTTTACCTCCACCGTATTCACATCCTACTATACCTTTGTCTGTACATTATGCCTTGAATATATTCTACCGTGCCCAGAAATCTGCTCCTTTTACTCTCTGTTCTGAACGTACTAAGCGTCCAGTTCTGTTAGCCTTTAGCCGTACCCTTATCCTACTCCTCCTCTGTTCCTCTGGTGATGTAGAGGTGAATCCAGGCCCTGCAGTGTCTGCCTCCACTCTTATCCCCCAGGCTCTCTCATTTGTTGACTTCTGTAACCGTAAAAGCCTTGGTTTCATGCATGTTAACATTAGAAGCCTCCTCCCTAAGTTTGTTTTATTCAATGTTTTAGCACACTCCACCAATCCGGATGTCCGAGCCGTGTCTGAATCCTGGCTTAGGAAGACCACCAAAAACCTTAATTTCCATTCCTAACTATAAAATTTTCCGACAAGATAGAATTGCCAAAGGGGGCGGTGTTGCAATCTACTGTAAAGATTACCTGCAGAGTTCTATCTTACTATCCAGGTCTGTACCCAAACAATTTGAGCTTCTACTTCTAAAACATTAACCTTTCCAGAAACAAGTCTCTCACCGTTGCCGCTTGCTATACCCTCTACCCCCAACTGTGCCCTGGACACCATATGTGAATTGATTGCCCCCCATCTATCTTTTGAGCTCGTGCTGCTAGGTGACCTAAACTGGGACATACTTAACACCCTGGTCATCCTACAAGCTCCCTAAAACACTTCTGCGAGCAGGCCTTTCTAATCGACCTGGCCGGGGTATCCATGAATGACATATACGCCGTCTTTGGCTGGCCCTCGCTTCATACTCGTCGACAAACCCACTGGCTACAGGTTATCTACAAGTCTCTGCTAGGTAAAGCCCCGCCCTATCTCAGCTCGCTGGTCACCATAGCAGCACCCACTCGTAGCACACGCTCCAGCAGGTATATCTCACCCCCAAAGCCAATTCCTCCTTTGGTCGCCTTTCCTTCCAGTTCTCTGCTGCCACTGACTGGAACGAACTGCAAAAATCACTGAAGCTAGATATTCCCATCTCCCTCACTAGCTTTAAGCACCAGCTGTCAGAGCAGCTCACAGATCACTACACCTGTTCCTAGCCCATCTGTATACAGCCCATCTATCTACCTCATCCCCATACTGTATTTATTTATTTAGCTCCTTTTGCACCACAGTATCTCTACTTGCACACACATCTTTTGCACATCTACCATTCCTGTGTTAAATGCAATCCTCCCCTCCTGCTACCTGACTGCTACCTGACTGCCACCTGACTGCCACCTGACTACTACCTGACTACTACCTGACTACTACCTGACTGCCACCTGACTGCTACCTGACTGCTACCTGACTGCTACCTGACTGCTACCTGACTGCCACCTGACTGCCACCTGACTGCCACCTGACTACTACCTGACTGCTACCTGACTACTACCTGACTGCCACCTGACTGCCACCTGACTGCCACCTGACTGCTACCTGACTACTACCTGACTGCTACCTGACTGCTACCTGACTACTACCTGACTGCTACCTGACTACTACCTGACTGCTACCTGACTGCCATCTGACTGCCATCTGACTGCTACCTGACTACTACCTGACTGCCACCTGACTGACACCTGACTGCCACCTGACTGCTACCTGACTACTACCTGACTGCTACCTGACTGCTACCTGACTACTACCTGACTGCCACCTGACTGCCACCTGACTGCTACCTGACTACTACCTGACTGCTACCTGACTACTACCTGACTGCTACCTGACTACTACCTGACTACTACCTGACTGCTACCTGACTACTACCTGACTGCCACCTGACTGCTACCTGACTACTACCTGACTGCTACCTGACTGCCACCTGACTGCCACCTGACTGCTACCTGACTTCTACCTGACTGCCACCTGACTGCTACCTGACTGCCACCTGACTGCCACCTGACTGCTACCTGACTGCCACCTGACTACTATCTGACTGCCATCTGACTGCTACCTGACTGCCACCTGACTGCTACCTGACTGCTACCTGACTGCCACCTGACTGCTACCTGACTGCTACCTGACTGCCACCTGACTGCTACCTGACTGCCACCTGACTGCCACCTGACTGCTACCTGACTGCCACCTGACTGCTACCTGACTGCCACCTGACTGCTACCTGACTGCTACCTGACTGCTACCTGACTGCCACCTGACTGCCACCTGACTGCCACCTGACTGCTACCTGACTGCTACCTGACTGCCACCTGACTGCCACCTGACTACTACCTGACTGCCATCTGACTGCTACCTGACTGCTACCTGACTGCCACCTGACTTCTACCTGACTGCTACCTGACTGCCACCTGACTGCTACCTGACTTCCACCTGACTGCCACCTGACTACTACCTGACTGCTACCTGCTACCTGACTGCCACCTGACTGCTACCTGACTGCTACCTGACTGCCACCTGACTGCTACCTGACTGCTACCTGACTGCTACCTGACTGCCACCTGACTGCCACCTGACTGCCACCTGACAGCACCTGTCCATAACCTGTAAAACACTACATCGATTGAACCTCACCCAGACAGCTGTGCATGTCAATGCGTGGTTATACTGCCAAATCCTTAGAATAGACTAGAAGATTAGAAGGCTATGCCAGTTCTGGGACAGCTGAAGGCCATGCTAGTTCTGGGACAGCTGAAGGCCATGCTAGTTCTGGGACAGCTGAAGGCCATGCTAGTTCTGGGACAGCTAAAGGCCATGCTAGTTCTGGGACAGCTGAAGGCCATGCTAGTTCTGGGACAGCTGAAGGCCATGCTAGTTCTGGGACAGCTGAAGGCCATGCTAGTTCTGAGACAGCTGAAGGCCATGCTAGTTCTGGGACAGCTGAAGGCCATGCTAGTTCTGGGACAGCTGAAGGCCATGCTGGTTCTGGGACAGCTGAAGGCCATGCTAGTTCTGGGACAGCTGAAGGCCATGCTGGTTCTGGGACAGCTGAAGGTCATGTTGGTTCTGGGACAGCTGAAGACCATGCTAGTTCTGGGACAGCTGAAGGCCATGCTAGTTCTGGGACAGCTGAAGGCCATGCTAGTTCTGAGACAGCTGAAGGCCATGCTAGTTCTGGGACAGCTGAAGGCCATGCTAGTTCTGGGACAGCTGAAGGCCATGCTAGTTCTGGGACAGCTGAAGGCCATGCTAGTTCTGGGACAGCTGAAGGCCATGCTAGTTCTGGGACAGCTGAAGGCCATGCTAGTTCTGGGACAGCTGAAGGCCATGCTGGTTCTGGGACAGCTGAAGGCCATGTTGGTTCTGGGACAGCTGAAGACCATGCTAGTTCTGGGACAGCTGAAGGCCATGCTAGTTCTGGGACAGCTGAAGGCCATGCTAGTTCTGGGACAGCTGAAGGCCATGCTAGTTCTGGGACAGCTGAAGGCCATGCTAGTTCTGGGACAGCTGAAGGCTATGCTAGTTCTGGGACAGCTGAAGGCTATGCTAGTTCTGGGACAGCTGAAGGCTATGCTAGTTCTGGGACAGCTGAAGACCATGCTAGTTCTGGGACAGCTGAAGGCTATGCTAGTTCTGGGACAGCTGAAGGCTATGCTAGTTCTGGGACAGCTGAAGGCTATGCTAGTTCTGGGACAGCTGAAGGCTATGCTAGTTCTGGGACAGCTGAAGGCTATGCTAGTTCTGGGACAGCTGAAGGCTATGCTAGTTCTGGGACAGCTGAAGGCCGTTGAACAAAATATTTTTATGTTCCTTTTTGTGGATGTACTCCACACATACCTTTTTTCATTTGCTAGATAAAGTGTCTATATAAGCAAATCAATATGACAGCCTCTTTCCAGCAGAACATGATTTGTTTTTGGAACACAAACACACCCATCGATTTTTTTTTTTTTTTTTTACTGATAAATGCATCTCCACTCAAACTGACCATGTTTGCCCAATGTCCACATTTAGCCTACACCTGTAGGGAGATCTAACAGTGGACATGAGGAGAGAGGAGACGAAACAAAACTTGCCCGTTAAAGAGTATTGTGTTGACAGCTGAACCGACTGAAGATCGCATTCAACTCGCAGTTGTTGATATCGTTTCCACGGTAACATGACAGGGGAAAGAAGTTGCAAGCTAATTTCATATCAAGGTGTTGTAGAACGAGTGGCTACATGAAACACATTCTAGATACTGGTACTTCTTGCTATCTTGGCACGACTGCGATTTGGCAGAGAAATATTAGCCAGCTGCTGTGCTTTCAGAACGTATTCATACTCCTTGATTTATTCCACATTTTGTTGTATTACAGCCTGAATTCAAAAATGGATTGAAACAATTGTTTTCCTCACCCATCTACACACGATACAAAGTGAAAAATGTGTTTTTAGAAATGTTTGCAAATGTGTTGAAAATTAAATACAGAAATATCTAATTTACATAAGTATTCACACCCTTTTGCTATGACACTTCAAACTGAACTCATGTGCATCCAATTTCCTTTGATCATCCTTGCAATGTCACTACAACTTCATTGGAGTACACCTGTGGCTAATTAAATTGTTGGGAAAGAAACACACCTGTCTATATAAGGTCACACAGTTGACAGTGCATGTAAGAGCAGGAACTATACTGTGAAGTTCAAGGAACTATACTGTGAAGTTCAAGGAACTGTCCATAGATCTCTGAGATATAATTATGATGAGCCGTATATCTGGGGAAGGGTATAAAACAACTTCTAGAGTGTTGAAAGTTTCCAAAATCACAGTGGTCTCCATCCTTGGGAAATGAAAAAAAAGATGTAACTACCCAGACTCTGCCTAGAGCTGGCCGTCCAACCAAACTGAGCAACCGGGCAAGAAGGACCTTGGTCAGGGGGGTGACCAAGAACCCAATGACCAGTCGGACAAAACTACAGAGTTCCTTGGCTGATATTGGAGAACCTGCCAGAAGGACAACAGCACTTCACCAAGCTGGACTTTATGGGAGAGTGGCCAGACGGGAAGCCATTCCTGAGAAAAAAGGCACATGAAAGACTGCGATCATAAGGCAAAATATTCTGTCGTCTGATGAGACAAAAATGATCATATTTGGCCCGAACGCATAGCTTTTTCTGTCTGGAAAAAAAAACAGGCACAGCTCATCACCCATCTACAACAATCCCTACCGTGAAGCATGGTGGTGGCAGCGTCATAATATGGGAGGATGCTTTTCAGCGGCAGGATTGGGAGACTGGTAAGGATAGAGGGGCCAATGAATGAAGCAAAATACAGGCAAATCCTTAATGAGAACCTGCATCAGAGTGCAAACCACCTTAGACTGGGGGCGAAGATTTACATTCCAACATGACAATGACCCCAAGCATACAGACAAAGCAACACTGGAATGGCATTAGAACAAGAATGTGAAAGTCCTTGAGTGGCCCAGCCAAAGCCCAGACTTGAATCCCATTGAAAATCAGTGGAAAGACTTGAAGATTGCTGTTCACCACCACTCCCGATCTAACTAAACAGAGCTTGAGAAAATCTGCAAGAAAGAATTTGATAAAATCCTCAAATCTAGATGCGCAAAACTGATACAGGTATTCTCAAGATGACTCAAAGCTGCAATCGCCGTCAAAGGTGCTTCTGCAAAGTATTGACTCATGGGTGTGAATACTCATGTAAAATGAGATATTTCAGTATTTCATTTTCAATAAATTTGCAAAAAATAAGTCAAGGTGTATGAATACTTTATGAAGGCACTAGCCATCTGTAGATATCCCCCAAGCTATGCTAGCTAGCTAGCTGCTGTCAGGTTGGCTAAACACAAGGTCAGGGACAAGCTATGCTAGCTAGCTACTGTCAGGTTGGCTAAACACATGGTCAGGGACAAGCTATGCTAGCTAGCTGCTGTCAGGTTGGCTAAACACATGGTCAGGGACAAGCTATGCTAGCTAGCTAGCTACTGTCAGGTTGGCTAAACACATGGTCAGGGACAAGCTATGCTAGCTAGCTAGCTACTGTCAGGTTGGCTAACCACAAGGTCAGCGCACGCTTTAGCCTACATATTGAACTGAATTAGCAGATCATCCATCTTGTGAATGGTGAGACAGACGGTCCATAGCAAAGCTAGCTTAGATTACTTCTCTGTCACTGAGTTACTCACTACTGCCCTTGTGTGATTGGACGGAGAAGACATACCCACATTAAATCACATCCCCAAGACAACTCTCGTTTGGGCTTCAGTAATGGCCGCTGCATTTCTTAATAAGCACCGGAAAGAAACACGTGGAATCGATGAGTGCAGTTCATCTTTAACAGTTTAAAAAAATTAAGAAGTTCATTAAATATTTTAATACTGGAAATAAAATACTGGAGACCTTTATTACATTCTATTTGTTGTTGTATATGTCTTTTCCCGCCCTTTCCTGTCTTCCCCAACATTCCACCACATTAATTCCTTTCCTGTCTTCCCCAACATTCCACCACATTAATTCCTTTCCTGTCTTCCCCAACATTCCACCACATTAATTCCTTTCCTGTCTTCCCCGACATTCCACCACATTAATTCCTTTCCTGTCTTCCCCAACATTCCACCACATTAATTCCTTTCCTGTCTTCCCCAACATTCCACCACATTAATTCCTTTCCTGTCTTCCCCAACATTCCACCACATTAATTCCTTTCCTGTCTTCCCCAACATTCCACCACATTAATTCCTTTCCTGTCTTCTCCGACATTCCACCACATTAATTCCTTTCCTGTCTTCCCCAACATTCCACCACATTAATTCCTTTCCTCTCTTCCCCAACATTCCACCACATTAATTCCTTTCCTGTCTTCCCCAACATTCCACCACATTAATTCCTTTCCTGTCTTCCCCAACATTCCACCACATTAATTCCTTTCCTGTCTTCTCCGATATTCCACCACATTAATTCCTTTCCTGTCTTCCCCGACATTCAACCACATTAATTCCTTTCCTGTCTTCCCCGACATTCCACCACATTAATTCCTTTCCTGTCTTCCCCGACATTCCACCACATTAATTCCTTTCCTGTCTTCTCCGACATTCCACCACATTAATTCCTTTCCTGTCTTCCCCGACATTCCACCACATTAATTCCTTTCCTGTCTTCCCGACATTCCACCACATTAATTCCTTTCCTGTCTTCTCCGACATTCCACCACATTAATTCCTTTCCTGTCTTCCCCGACATTCCACCACATTAATTCCTTTCCTGTCTTCCCCGACATTCCACCACATTAATTCCTTTCCTGTCTTCTCCGACATTCCACCACATTAATTCCTTTCCTGTCTTCCCCGACATTCCACCACATTAATTCCTTTCCTGTCTTCCCCGACATTCCACCACATTAATTCCTTTCCTGTCTTCTCCGACATTCCACCACATTAATTCCTTTCCTGTCTTCCCCGACATTCCACCACATTAATTCCTTTCCTGTCTTCCCCGACATTCCACCACATTAATTCCTTTCCTGTCTTCTCCGACATTCCACCACATTAATTCCTTTCCTGTCTTCCCCGACATTCCACCACATTAATTCCTTTCCTGTCTTCCCCGACATTCCACCACATTAATTCCTTTCCTGTCTTCTCCGACATTCCACCACATTAATTCCTTTCCTGTCTTCCCCGACATTCCACCACATTAATTCCTTTCCTGTCTTCCCGACATTCCACCACATTAATTCCTTTCCTGTCTTCTCCGACATTCCACCACATTAATTCCTTTCCTGTCTTCCCGACATTCCACCACATTAATTCCTTTCCTGTCTTCCCCGACATTCCACCACATTAATTCCTTTCCTGTCTTCCCCGACATTCCACCACATTAATTCCTTTCCTTTCCTGTCTTCTCCGACATTCCACCACATTAATTCCTTTCCTGTCTTCCCCGACATTCCACCACATTAATTCCTTTCCTGTCTTCCCCGACATTCCACCACATTAATTCCTTTCCTGTCTTCCCCGACATTCCACCACATTAATTCCTTTCCTGTCTTCCCCAAAATTCCACCACATTAATTCCTTTCCTGTCTTCCCCAACATTCCACCACATTAATTCCTTTCCTGTCTTCCCCAACATTCCACCACATTAATTCCTTTCCTGTCTTCCCCAACATTCCACCACATTAATTCCTTTCCTGTCTTCCCAACATTCCACCACATTAATTCCTTTCCTGTCTTCCCAACATTCCACCACATTAATTCCTTTCCTGTCTTCCCCAACATTCCACCACATTAATTCCTTTCCTGTCTTCCCCAACATTCCACCACATTAATTCCTTTCCTGTCTTCCCCAACATTCCACCACATTAATTCCTTTCCTGTCTTCCCCAACATTCCACCACATTAATTCCTTTCCTGTCTTCCCCGACATTCCACCACATTAATTCCTTTCATGTCTTCCCAACATTCCACCACATTAATTCCTTTCCTGTCTTCCCAACATTCCACCACATTAATTCCTTTCCTGTCTTCCCCGACATTCCACCACATTAATTCCTTTCCTGTCTTCCCCGACATTCCACCACATGAATTCCTTTCCTGTCTTCCCCAACATTCCACCACATTAATTCCTTTCCTGTCTTCCCCAACATTCCACCACATGAATTCCTTTCCTGTCTTCCCCAACATTCCACCACATGAATTCCTTTCCTGTCTTCCCCAACATTCCACCACATTAATTCCTTTCCTGTCTTCCCCAACATTCCACCACATGAATTCCTTTCCTGTCTTCCCCGACATTTCACCACATGAATTCCTTTCCTGTCTTCCCCGACATTCCACCACATGAATTCCTTTTCTGTCTTCCCCGACATTCCACCACATGAATTCCTTTCCTGTCTTCCCCGACATTCCACCACATTAATTCCTTTCCTGTCTTCCCCGACATTCCACCACATTAATTCCTTTCCTGTCTTCCCCGACATTCCACCACATTAATTCCTTTCCTGTCTTCCCCGACATTCCACCACATTAATTCCTTTCCTGTCTTCCCCGACATTCCACCACATTAATTCCTTTCCTGTCTTCCCCGACATTCCACCACATTAATTCCTTTCCTGTCTTCCCGACATTCCACCACATTAATTCCTTTCCTGTCTTCCCGACATTCCACCACATTAATTCCTTTCCTGTCTTCCCCGACATTCCACCACATTAATTCCTTTCCTGTCTCCCCGACATTCCACCACATTAATTCCTTTCCTGTCTTCCACCACATTAATTCCTTTCCTGTCTTCCCCCTGACATTCCACCACATTAATTCCTTTCCTGTCTTCCCCGACATTCCACCACATTAATTCCTTTCCTGTCTTCCCGACATTCCACCACATTAATTCCTTTCCTGTCTTCCCCGACATTCCACCACATTAATTCCTTTCCTGTCTTCCCGACATTCCACCACATTAATTCCTTTCCTGTCTTCCCGACATTCCACCACATTAATTCCTTTCCTGTCTTCCCCGACATTCCACCACATTAATTCCTTTCCTGTCTTCCCGACATTCCATTCCCACATTAATTCCTTTCCTGTCTTCCCGACATTCCACCACATTAATTCCTTTCCTGTCTTCCCCGACATTCCACCACATTAATTCCTTTTCCTGTCTTCTGTCCCGACATTCCACCACATTAATTCCTTTCCTGTCTTCCCCGACATTCCACCACATTAATTCCTTTCCTGTCTTCCCGACATTCCACCACATTAATTCCTTTCCTGTCTTCCCCGACATTCCACCACATTAATTCCTTTCCTGTCTTCCCGACATTCCACCACATTAATTCCTTTCCTGTCTTCCCCGACATTCCACCACATTAATTCCTTTCCTGTCTTCCCGACATTCCACCACATTAATTCCTTTCCTGTCTTCCCCGACATTCCACCACATTAATTCCTTTCCTGTCTTCCCCGACATTCCACCACATTAATTCCTTTCCTGTCTTCTCCGACATTCCACCACATTAATTCCTTTCCTGTCTTCCCCGACATTCCACCACATTAATTCCTTTCCTGTCTTCCCCGACATTCCACCACATTAATTCCTTTCCTGTCTTCCCCAACATTCCACCACATTAATTCCTTTCCTGTCTTCCCCAACATTCCACCACATTAATTCCTTTCCTGTCTTCCCCAACATTCCACCACATTAATTCCTTTCCTGTCTTCCCCAACATTCCACCACATTAATTCCTTTCCTGTCTTCCCCAACATTCCACCACATTAATTCCTTTCCTGTCTTCCCCAACATTCCACCACATTAATTCCTTTCCTGTCTTCCCAACATTCCACCACATTAATTCCTTTCCTGTCTTCCCCAACATTCCACCACATTAATTCCTTTCCTGTCTTCCCCAACATTCCACCACATTAATTCCTTTCCTGTCTTCCCCAACATTCCACCACATTAATTCCTTTCCTGTCTTCCCCAACATTCCACCACATTAATTCCTTTCCTGTCTTCCCCGACATTCCACCACATTAATTCCTTTCCTGTCTTCCCCGACATTCCACCACATTAATTCCTTTCCTGTCTTCCCCGACATTCCACCACATTAATTCCTTTCCTGTCTTCCCCAACATTCCACCACATTAATTCCTTTCCTGTCTTCCCCAACATTCCACCACATGAATTCCTTTCCTGTCTTCCCCAACATTCCACCACATGAATTCCTTTCCTGTCTTCCCCAACATTCCACCACATGAATTCCTTTCCTGTCTTCCCCAACATTCCACCACATGAATTCCTTTCCTGTCTTCCCCAACATTCCACCACATGAATTCCTTTCCTGTCTTCCCCAACATTCCACCACATGAATTCCTTTCCTGTCTTCCCCAACATTCCACCACATTAATTCCTTTCCTGTCTTCCCCGACATTCCACCACATTAATTCCTTTCCTGTCTTCCCCGACATTCCACCACATTAATTCCTTTCCTGTCTTCCCCGACATTCCACCACATTAATTCCTTTCCTGTCTTCCCCAACATTCCACCACATTAATTCCTTTCCTGTCTTCCCCAACATTCCACCACATTAATTCCTTTCCTGTCTTCCCCGACATTCCACCACATTAATTCCTTTCCTGTCTTCCCCAACATTCCACCACATTAATTCCTTTCCTGTCTTCCCCAACATTCCACCACATTAATTCCTTTCCTGTCTTCCCAACATTCCACCACATTAATTCCTTTCCTGTCTTCCCCAACATTCCACCACATTAATTCCTTTCCTGTCTTCCCCAACATTCCACCACATTAATTCCTTTCCTGTCTTCCCCGACATTCCACCACATTAATTCCTTTCCTGTCTTCCCCGACATTCCACCACATTAATTCCTTTCCTGTCTTCCCCGACATTCCACCACATTAATTCCTTTCCTGTCTTCCCCGACATTCCACCACATTAATTCCTTTCCTGTCTTCCCCGACATTCCACCACATTAATTCCTTTCCTGTCTTCCCCGACATTCCACCACATTAATTCCTTTCCTGTCTTCCCCGACATTCCACCACATTAATTCCTTTCCTGTCTTCCCCGACATTCCACCACATTAATTCCTTTCCTGTCTTCTCCGACATTCCACCACATTAATTCCTTTCCTGTCTTCCCCGACATTCCACCACATTAATTCCTTTCCTGTCTTCCCCGACATTCCACCACATTAATTCCTTTCCTGTCTTCCCCGACATTCCACCACATTAATTCCTTTCCTGTCTTCCCCGACATTCCACCACATTAATTCCTTTCCTGTCTTCTCCGACATTCCACCACATTAATTCCTTTCCTGTCTTCCCGACATTCCACCACATTAATTCCTTTCCTGTCTTCCCCGACATTCCACCACATTAATTCCTTTCCTGTCTTCCCGACATTCCACCACATTAATTCCTTTCCTGTCTTCCCCGACATTCCACCACATTAATTCCTTTCCTGTCTTCCCCGACATTCCACCACATTAATTCCTTTCCTGTCTTCCCGACATTCCACCACATTAATTCCTTTCCTGTCTTCCCCGACATTCCACCACATTAATTCCTTTCCTGTCTTCCCCGACATTCCACCACATTAATTCCTTTCCTGTCTTCCCCGACATTCCACCACATTAATTCCTTTCCTGTCTTCCCCGACATTCCACCACATTAATTCCTTTCCTGTCTTCCCCGACATTCCACCACATTAATTCCTTTCCTGTCTTCCCCGACATTCCACCACATTAATTCCTTTCCTGTCTTCCCCAACATTCCACCACATTAATTCCTTTCCTGTCTTCCCCAACATTCCACCACATTAATTCCTTTCCTGTCTTCCCGACATTCCACCACATTAATTCCTTTCCTGTCTTCCCGACATTCCACCACATTAATTCCTTTCCTGTCTTCCCGACATTCCACCACATTAATTCCTTTCCTGTCTTCCCCAACATTCCACCACATTAATTCCTTTCCTGTCTTCCCCAACATTCCACCACATTAATTCCTTTCCTGTCTTCCCCAACATTTCCACTTTCCTGTCATGAATTCCTTTCCTGTCTTCCCCAACATTCCACCACATTAATTCCTTTCCTGTCTTCCCCAACATTCCACCACATGAATTCCTTTCCTGTCTTCCCCAACATTCCACCACATGAATTCCTTTCCTGTCTTCCCCAACATTCCACCACATGAATTCCTTTCCTGTCTTCCCCAACATTCCACCACATGAATTCCTTTCCTGTCTTCCCCAACATTCCACCACATGAATTCCTTTTCCTGTCTTCCCCAACATTCCACCACATGAATTCCTTTCCTGTCTTCCCCGACATTCCACCACATTAATTCCTTTCCTGTCTTCCCCAACATTCCACCACATTAATTCCTTTCCTGTCTTCCCCAACATTCCACCACATTAATTCCTTTCCTGTCTTCCCCAACATTCCACCACATTAATTCCTTTCCTGTCTTCCCCAACATTCCACCACATTAATTCCTTTCCTGTCTTCCCCAACATTCCACCACATTAATTCCTTTCCTGTCTTCCCCAACATTCCACCACATTAATTCCTTTCCTGTCTTCCCCAACATTCCACCACATTAATTCCTTTCCTGTCTTCCCCAACATTCCACCACATTAATTCCTTTCCTGTCTTCCCCAACATTCCACCACATTAATTCCTTTCCTGTCTTCCCCAACATTCCACCACATTAATTCCTTTCCTGTCTTCCCCAACATTCCACCACATTAATTCCTTTCCTGTCTTCCCCGACATTCCACCACATTAATTCCTTTCCTGTCTTCCCCGACATTCCACCACATTAATTCCTTTCCTGTCTTCCCCAACATTCCACCACATTAATTCCTTTCCTGTCTTCCCCAACATTCCACCACATTAATTCCTTTCCTGTCTTCCCCAACATTCCACCACATGAATTCCTTTCCTGTCTTCCCCAACATTCCACCACATTAATTCCTTTCCTGTCTTCCCCAACATTCCACCACATGAATTCCTTTCCTGTCTTCCCCAACATTCCACCACATTAATTCCTTTCCTGTCTTCCCCAACATTCCACCACATTAATTCCTTTCCTGTCTTCCCCAACATTCCACCACATTAATTCCTTTCCTGTCTTCCCCAACATTCCACCACATTAATTCCTTTCCTGTCTTCCCCAACATTCCACCACATTAATTCCTTTCCTGTCTTCCCCAACATTCCACCACATTAATTCCTTTCCTGTCTTCCCCAACATTCCACCACATTAATTCCTTTCCTGTCTTCCCTGACATTCCACCACATTAATTCCTTTCCTGTCTTCCCCAACATTCCACCACATTAATTCCTTTCCTGTCTTCCCCGACATTCCACCACATTAATTCCTTTCCTGTCTTCTCCGACATTCCACCACATTAATTCCTTTCCTGTCTTCCCTGACATTCCACCACATTAATTCCTTTCCTGTCTTCCCCAACATTCCACCACATTAATTCCTTTCCTGTCTTCCCTGACATTCCACCACATTAATTCCTTTCCTGTCTTCCCCAACATTCCACCACATGAATTCCTTTCCTGTCTTCCCCAACATTCCACCACATTAATTCCTTTCCTGTCTTCCCCAACATTCCACCACATTAATTCCTATCCTGTCTTCCCCAACATTCCACCACATGAATTCCTTTCCTGTCTTCCCCAACATTCCACCACATGAATTCCTTTCCTGTCTTCCCCAACATTCCACCACATGAATTCCTTTCCTGTCTTCCCCAACATTCCACCACATTAATTCCTTTCCTGTCTTCCCCAACATTCCACCACATTAATTCCTTTCCTGTCTTCCCCAACATTCCACCACATTAATTCCTTTCCTGTCTTCCCCAACATTCCACCACATTAATTCCTTTCCTGTCTTCCCCAACATTCCACCACATTAATTCCTTTCCTGTCTTCCCCAACATTCCACCACATTAATTCCTTTCCTGTCTTCCCCAACATTCCACCACATTAATTCCTTTCCTGTCTTCCCCAACATTCCACCACATTAATTCCTTTCCTGTCTTCCCCGACATTCCACCACATTAATTCCTTTCCTGTCTTCCCTGACATTCCACCACATTAATTCCTTTCCTGTCTTCCCCGACATTCCACCACATTAATTCCTTTCCTGTCTTCCCCAACATTCCACCACATTAATTCCTTTCCTGTCTTCCCCGACATTCCACCACATTAATTCCTTTCCTGTCTTCCCCAACATTCCACCACATTAATTCCTTTCCTGTCTTCCCCAACATTCCACCACATTAATTCCTTTCCTGTCTTCCCCAACATTCCACCACATTAATTCCTTTCCTGTCTTCCCCGACATTCCACCACATTAATTCCTTGACAGCATCCCCCTCTCATTTTCCCCCTCGTTATGCATTTAACACTTCCAATTGTCCGTCATCATTACCGCAAAACTCCACAAGAAGCTATACATTTCAAATAATGAGGATTACACAGACCAGTGGTTTTCAATCAGCGCTGATCATCTCTGTGATAGATGGTAGGATAACTGGTCAACACCGAGACAATAAATATTGTGTCATTCAATTAATAATCTTATGGCGAGGCTTTAACGACCTGCCAGATGCTGTCAGTCATCTATCAAACTCAATTACGACTCGGCGTCTGAGAGAGAATAAACACAGGAAGATGAGTTTAATTAATAATTTGCAAAGCAAAAAAAAAACTTTATTGGTTTCACTTTGCCGCCCGGCAGGCCTTCACAATCGCATATTGCTTCAGTGTTTGAGCTGTTCAATTAGGCAACAATCGAGTGAGACAGTAGCAGTGTTGTGGATTCTAATCGATTTCATCCCTTGAAGTGTATTTTGTCTGAGGCGTTGTATCAGTTTGTTTTGTTCTACTTCTGGATATGGTCTGGGTCTGGTGAAGTGTAAAATTAGGATTTTAATTTAGAGGTTCCTACTGTAGAGGTGAAAATTAAGGACAGTGTTTGATGGTGGACTAAAAAAAATAAGAAAATAACTATTCATTAGTGAGCTTGGGAATAAAAGATTGCCCGACAACAATTTGTCTGTTGCTTTCTCCAAAGCCCACAGGATCGTTGTCCTAAAAAAATATTATTCTCTTCTATAAATGGTTTACATTTCATCCATTTCTAATGATCTGCCAGGTATTTTAAGAGTCCAGAAGTAGAAATATTAGCATCCCACTCAGCACTGTAGAAGCTAATCTCCGTCAGAGATCCAATTGGTTAAAAACAGCACTACAACGGAGGTTGACACAACTCATTACATCCCGACCTGGGGTCATTGCCATGGAAACACCAGACAGGTCAGGATGTAAAATTGATCTATATGCTGTTGATTACAGTAATGTAAATTACATCAAGCAATTACAAGCAAGGATAAAGCTGTGTCATTTGGGTTTTGGGTGCCATGTTCAACTGGCCAGTTTCATATTGACATTCCTGACTGTTGTGGTTGAGATTAGACTAGAGAACTGTGATTCTGGGCTCAAGGGCATCTTCTCCTCAAAGCTGTTGGATGGGATTGAGACATTCCCTTTCTAAAATACTGAAATGATATATTGATTTTTCCCTCCTGTCTATCGTCCCGATGCCTCTGGGTAATTACCTTGTTAGCGTTGCTGCTGGGCTGTGAGGTGGCTCTCCAGAATATTCAGAGGGCGTCCCAAACGACACCCTATTCCCTATATAGTGCCCTACTTTTGCACTACTTTTGGCCAGAGCCCTAGGCTCCCTGGTCAAAAGTAGTGCACTAAATAGGGAAAATGGTGCCATTTGGGACGCAGACCCACAGTCTAGTCTACACAGTAGTTTACAGAGAGCTGATCCAGAATCAGACTGTATTCTACTATCCACCATAACAAGGTGGAAGATGGCTCTGAGAACTGATCCAGAATCAGACTGTAGTCTACTATCCACCATTTCAGGGTGGAAGATGGCTCTGAGAGCTGATCCAGAATCAGTGTTCTTAATCTGAACATTTGTTTACCCAGCACCTCAGTGACACTGTGCAGTTGACAGCAACGAGACAGATATAAATCCTATTAATGCTGACATCTCCCATAGAGAAGACTAAACCATAGAACTTTCTCTACGTGATCAAAAGTATGTGGACACCTGCTCGTCCAACATCTCATTCCAAAATCATGGGAATTAATATGAAGTTGGTCCCCCCTTAGCTGTTATAACAGCCTCTGCTTTTCTGTTGAAGGCTTTCCACTAGATGTTGGGACTTGCTTCAAATTCAGCCACAAGAGCATCAGTGAGGTCGGGCACTGATGTTGGGCGATTAGGCCTGGCTCGCTGTCGGCGTTCAAATTCATCCCAAAGGTGTTCGATGCGATTGAGGTCAAGGCATCCATAACAAAGAACAAACAATCAAGACTACCAGAAACCACTGGATTCTCCAATAACATTGAATGAACTACGGGACAAAATACAAAACCTCCGACCCAAAAAGGCCTGTGGGGTTGAAAACAAACAAACAAATAGATGGAAAGTGGTGTTGGGGGAAGAATATATGACATTATAAAATCCACGTGAGCACAAATCCCAGGACACAAACAACAAGTGTGTGGTAAAACTGACCGTGCCCCAGGAAAAAACCCAGTCCAACATTTCTGTTTGCCTTATTATTAACCATGCTGGTCATTTATGAACATTTGAACAGGTATGTAGGCACAGAGAGAACTGGGGGACTAGGTTTTGCCAGGACAACAAAAACTGTTTGGGGTTTTAGGCTGGGTTTTCCATCTAGAGCACGAAGGGCTATATAAAACATTTGATTTGATTTGATTTGATGGAAAGTGGTTTAAACATTATGCATTATAAAACAGGTAACTTCCAAACAAAGCTGTGTAAAACTATCTGAGAGGACAAGGCAAGAAGGGCCTTCTATGCCAAAATCAAATTCCATCTAGAACATAAACAAAATTAAACATGTCAATTCCACAAAGGAACTATCTGAGAAAACAAATCAAAAGGAACATAAAATTAAACATGTCAATTAGGATCTGGCTAAAAACAAATAAAATTAAACATATCAATTAGGACATACCAATACTTGGATCAGTTATAGAACCCATTGCCCTTTATGGTTGTGAGGTCTGGGGTCCGCTCACCAAGAGGCGTCACTGCAGTCCCTGGTTCGAATCCAGGCTGTATCACATCTGGCCGTGATTGGGAGTCCCATAGGGCAGCACACAATTGGACCAGCGACGTCCGGGTTTGGCCGGGGTAGGCCGCCATTGTAAAGAAGAATTTTGTTCTTAACTGACTTGCCTAGTTAAATAAGGGTTAAATAAAGAATAAAATAAATAAAAACGAACCAAGAATTCACAAAATTGGACTAACACCAAATTGAGTCTCTGCATGCAGAATTATGTAAAAATATCCTCTGTGTACAACGCAAAACACCAAATAATACACGCAGAGCAGAATTAGGCCGATATCCGCTAATTATCAAAATACAGAAAAGAGCCGTAAAGGGGTGTACTCACTTTTGTTGCCAGCGGTTTAGACATGAATGGCTGTGTGTTGAGTTATTTTGAGGGGACAGCAAATTTACACTGTTATACAAGCTGTACACTCACTACTTTAGATTGTAGCAAAGTGTCATTTCTTCAGAGTTGTCACATGAAAAGATATACTCAAATATTTACAAAAATGTGAAGGGTGTACTCACTTTCATGATATACTGTATATTTATGTTTATTTATTTTCCCCTTTCTTTTTAAACTATTTGCACATCATTACAACAATGTATTTAGACATACGACATGTGTAATGTCTTCATTCTTTTAGAACCTTTTGGGTGTAATGTTTACTGAGACAGGAGAGAGAGAGAGAAAGGAGAGAGGAGAGAAAGGAGAGAGAGAGAAAGGAGAGAAAGAGAAAGGAGAGAGAGGAGAGCGAGAGAAAGGAGAGAGAGGCTAGAGAGTGAGAGAAAGGAGAGAGAGAGAAAGGAGAGAGAAAGGAGAGAGAGGAGAGCGAGAGAAGGGAGAGAGAGAGGAGAGCGAGAGAAAGGAGAGAGAGAGAACGGAGAGAAAGAAGAGAGTAGAGAAAGGAGAGAGAGAGGAGAGCGAGAGAAAGGAGAGAGAGAAAGGAGAGAAAGAAGAGAGTAGAGAAAGGAGAGAGCGAGGAGAGTGAGAGAAAGGAGAGAGAGAGAAAGGAGAGAAAGAAGAGAGTAGAGAAAGGAGAGAGGGGAGAGCTAGAGAAAGGAGAGAGAGGAGAGGGAGAGAAAGGAGAGAGAGGAGAGGGAGAGAGAGAGAGAGAGAGAGAGACAGGAGAGAGTGAGAAAGAGAAGAGAGAGAGAGAAAGGAGAGCGATTGAGAAAGGTAATAGAGAAATGAGAGAGAGAGAGAGAGAGAGAGAGAGAGAGAAAGGAGAGCGAGAGAGAAAGGAGAGAGAGGAGATAGAGGGAGGAAGGGGGGAGAGAGATAGAGAGAGAGAGAGGGAGATGGATAGAGGGAGGAGGGGGAGAGAGAGAAAGAGAGAGAGAAATGAGAGAGGGAGATAGATGGAGGAAGGAGAGAGAGAGAAAGGGGAAGACAGACAATCCTAGTGATGATATAATCAATAGTGAGGAAAATAAATGGGTTGTCCATATATCTACCTCAGCCTCCAGTCGCTATAACAACATCTCTGTAATGCATATTTCATAGAGTTTTATACCCATTGATTACCTGTGTCTGTAGTTTGTAAATCATGTATATTGATTGGCTGATCTGTGAGACAACGATCCGTGGCTGGCCATTATACCCCTGATAGAGAGATCTGCACAGAACTAAAGTGATCTTTATATATATATATATATATATATCTATAAAGACAGACTATACAACCAAGAGCTTCCTACTGTATACTGTACCAGATTGTATGAATTGGTGGTAAGATTCCTTCCTATCTAACACGTTGTTTCACTCCAGACACCAGACAGAAAACATGTTGACTTGAGATACACATAGTGGCAAACTCATGTATTCTAACTACACTAGTCTGTATCATCCTCCCAGTCTAACTACACTAGTCTGTATCATCCTCCCAGTCCAACTACACTAGTCTGTATCATCCTCCCAGTCCAACTACCACAGTCTGTATCATCCTCCCAGTCCAACTACACTATTCTGTATCATCCTCCCAGTCCAACTACACTAGTCTGTATCATCCTCCCAGTCCAACTACACTATTCTGTATCATTCTCCCAGTCCAACTACCACAGTCTGTATCATCCTCCCAGTCCAACTACACCAGTCTGTATCATCCTCCCAGTCCAACTACACTATTCTGTATCATACTCCCAGTCCAACTACACTAGTCCTTATCATCCTCCCAGTTCAACTACCACAGTCTGTATCATCCTCCCAGTCCAACTACACTAGTCCTTATCATCCTCCCAGTCCAACTACACTAGTCTGTATCATCCTCCCAGTCTAACTACACAAGTCTGTATCATCCTCCCAGTCTAACTACACAAGTCTGTATCACCCTCCCAGTCCAACTACACAAGTCTGTATCATCCCCCCAGTCTAACTACACTAGTCAACCAGGACAGAACAAACAGCCTGGACAACCAGGACAGAACAAACAGCCTGGACAACCAGGACAGAACAAACAGCCTGGACAACCAGGACAGAACAAACAGCCTGGACAACCAGTACAGAACAAACAGCCTGGACAACCAGGACAGAACAAACAGCCTGGACAACCAGGACAGAACAAACAGCCTGGACAACCAGGACAGAACAAACAGCCTGGACAACCAGGACAGAACAAACAGCCTGGACAACCAGGACAGAACAAACAGCCTGGACAACCAGGACAGAACAAACAGCCTGGACAACCAGGACAGAACAAACAGCCTGGACAACCAGGACAGAACAAACAGCCTGGACAACCAGGACAGAACAAACAGCCTGGACAACCAGCACAGAACAAACAGCCTGGACAACCAGCACAGAACAAACAGCCTGGACAACCAGGACAGAACAAACAGCCTGGACAACCAGGACAGAACAAACAGCCTGGACAACCAGGACAGAACAAACAGCCTGGACAACCAGGACAGAACAAACAGCCTGGACAACCAGGACAGAACAAACAGCCTGGACAACCAGGACAGAACAAACAGCCTGGACAACCAGCACAGAACAAACAGCCTGGACAACCAGGACAGAACAAACAGCCTGGACAACCAGGACAGAACAAACAGCCTGGACAACCAGGACAGAACAAACAGCCTGGACAACCAGGACAACCAGGACAGAACAAACAGCCTGGACAACCAGGACAGAACAAACAGCCTGGACAACCAGGACAGAACAAACAGCCTGGACAACCAGGACAGAACAAACAGCCTGGACAACCAGGACAACCAGGACAGAACAAACAGCCTGGACAACCAGGACAGAACAAACAGCCTGGACAACCAGGACAGAACAAACAGCCTGGACAACCAGGACAGAACAAACAGCCTGGACAACCAGGACAGAACAAACAGCCTGGACAACCAGCACAGAACAAACAGCCTGGACAACCAGGACAGAACAAACAGCCTGGACAACCAGGACAGAACAAACAGCCTGGACAACCAGGCAGAACAAACAGCCTGGTCAACCAGGACTAGAACAAACAGCCTGGACAGAACAAGGAAACGTTTCTGCAGTATCATGGGTGATATATTGTCATAATTGATAACATATATATCTTGGTCATGCTTCTGATTGTTTTTCCATCTGCTATATACACATATATATATATTTTTCCCTCTGGACGAGGCATTTTTGAAATGCCGATGTGATAGTAACTGGTTCAGATAAACACCAAAATATTGAATAATAGTAAATACCTTAATTAACTTAACTTCAATTTCTTGCAACAACAAGTCCCCCCCCCCCCACACACACCATAAGGGGATGGGAGGCTGTATCCAGCTCCCTGTAGATGAGTCCTCCAGTTCGACCTTTTAGACCTGTCAGTCACCCATGCCTCTCACAGCCAAGGTGTAGTGACAACTGTGAAATGAGAGCACGCCTTCCTCCCCGCCATGGCTAATCCTGTTAGCTGCTACCATCCGCTAACGCATCCTGAACAGCTCTCATTAACACAGCATGGGGCCCTGCAGCCTCGTAGCCACCCGTAGCTAAATGATAACTACCACACACACACACACACACACACACACACACACACACAAAATCACTGCCACCCTCAAATCCCTGCTACCCACAAGGCTCTGTGGCGGGGGTCCAGTAAGGATGTGTCCCCCAGACCCCACACATTCCCCCCTCGCTACGTATCCACCCGTTCCTCAACCATAGTAAATTGGGTTAGCGCTGGCTAAGTGTTCCGTCGTGTTCCGTGGTCTTAATTGAGAGCGTGTGATAATTAACAGGCAGCAGACTAAACCTACCTTGCTAATCTAATTTAGGTCATTTCTCTAAAAATGATTTTGCTACTCTTGGCAAGAAACTGTTTGGAGAAACCAGTGGGCCTTAGTTTTTTTTGTTGAGGGCGGGGGTTGCGGGGAAGGGGGGGGTGGATCTGTAGTGTCTCTTGTTATTTAGTCAAGATCTCCATTGTTTCTTCATCAGCTATGTCCACAGATCTAACTGTACTTCTGTCATGCTTCCTTCTGATGATGTTATATTGAATCAGAACGTCCTTCCTCTCTCTCTCTCCATTTTGAATCAGAACGTCCTTCCTCTCTCTCTCTCTCCATTTTGACTGATCTGTTCTAAAGGACTTTTGTGACATCACTGATTCTTCACGTTTAATGCGTATGGTATAGTGGGGTAAGTTGTGACATCACTGATTCTTCACGTTTAATGCGTATGGTATAGTGGGGTAAGTTGTGACATCACTGATTCTTCACGTTTAATGCGTATGGTATAGTGGGGTAAGTTGTGACATCACTGATTCTTCACATTAAATGCGTATGGTATAGTGGGGTAAGTTGTGACATCACTGATTCTTCACGTTAAATGCATATGGTATAGTGGGGTAAGTTGTGACATCACTGATTCTTCACGTTTAATGCGTATGGTATAGTGGGGTAAGTTGTGACATCACTGATTCTTCACGTTTAAATGCGTATGGTATAGTGGGGTAAGTTGTGACATCACTGATTCTTCACATTAAATGCGTATGGTATAGTGGGGTAAGTTGTGACCTCACTGATTCTTCACGTTAAATGCATATGGTATAGTGGGGTGAGTTGTGACCTCACTGATTCTTCACGTTAAATGCATATGGTATAGTGGGGTAAGTTGTGACATCACTGATTCTTCACGTTTAATGCGTATGGTATAGTGGGGTAAGTTGTGACTTCACTGATTCTTCACGTTAAATGCATATGGTATAGTGGGGTGAGTTGTGACCTCACTGATTCTTCACGTTAAATGCATATGGTATAGTGGGGTAAGTTGTGACATCACTGATTCTTCACGTTTAATGCATATGGTATAGTGGGGTAAGTTGTGACTTCACTGATTCTTCACGTTTAATGCGTGTGGTATAGTGGGGTAAGTTGTGACTTCACTGATTCTTCACATTTAATGCGTATGGTATAGTGGGGTAAGTTGTGACTTCACTGATTCTTCACGTTTAATGCGTATGGTATAGTGGGGTAAGTTGTGACTTCACTGATTCTTCACATTTAATGCGTATGGTATAGTGGGGTAAGTTGTGACATCACTGATTCTTCACGTTTAATGCGTATGGTATAGTGGGGTAAGTTGAGACAGTTTTCTACATTTTGCATCACTCCGTGAAGTGAAATACAGAATTCTTTCTAATAAAGATATCTCCATATAATTTCAGATATAGTCCAAATTTATGTGAACTAAACAGTTTTGAAAACATAGCTTGTCCCCAAAAAAAGGGGGGTCTCTTGGCAAAGTTTATGCGAGGTATAGGGTAAGTTAAGCTGCGGGACAGTTTGAGTTAAGCTGCGGGAGAGGGTGAGTTAAGCTGCTGGATAGGGTGAGTTAAGCTGCGGGACAGGGTAGGTTAAGCTGTGGGACAGGGTAGGTTAAGCTGCGGGACAGGGTAGGTTAAGCTGCGGGACAGGGTAGGTTAAGCTGTGGGACAGGGTAGGTTAAGCTGCGGGACAGGGTAAGTTGCTGTATGGACAGGGTAAGTTGCTGCTGGACAGGGTCAGTTAATGCTGCGGGACAGGGTAGGTTAAGTGCGGGACAGGGTAGGTTAAGCTATGGGACAGGCTGAGTTAAGCTGCGGGACAGGGTAGGTTAAGCTGCGTATGGGACAGGGTGGGGTTAAGTTGCGGGACAGGGTGGGTTAAGCTGCGGGACAGGGTAGGTTAAGCTGCGGGACAGGGTGGGTTTGGGACAGGGTCGGTTAAGCTGCGGGACAGGGTAGGTTAAGCTGCGGGACAGGGTAGGTTAAGCT
Source organism: Oncorhynchus keta (assembly GCF_023373465.1). Lineage (NCBI taxonomy): Eukaryota > Metazoa > Chordata > Actinopteri > Salmoniformes > Salmonidae > Oncorhynchus > Oncorhynchus keta. The sequence continues at coordinate 44,459,395 of NC_068428.1, forward strand.
GCGGGACAGGGTGAGTTAAGCTGGGACAGGGTAGGTTAAACTGCGGGACAGGGTAGGTTAAACTGCGGGACAGGGTAGGTTAAGCTGCGGGACAGGGTAGGTTAAGCTTGGGACAGGGTAGGTTAAGCTGCGGGACAGGGTAGGTTAAGCTGCGGGACAGGGGAAGTTAAGCTGCGGGACAGGGTAGGTTAAGCTGCGGGACAGGGTAGGTTAGCTGCGGGACAGGGTAGGTTAAGCTGCGGGACAGGGGTAGGTTTCACTGATTCTGCGGGACAGGGTAGGTTAAGCTGGGGACAGGGTAGGTTAAGCTGCGGGACAGGGTAGGTTAAGCTGCGGGACATGGTATAGTGGAGTTAAGCTGCGGGACAGGGTAGGTTAAACTGCGGGACAGGGTAGGTTAATGCTGCGGGACAGGGTAGGTTACAGCTTCGGGACATTTTAGGTTAAGCTGCGGGACAGGGTAGGTTAAGTTAGGTTAAGCTGCGGGACATAATTTAGGTTAAGCTGCGGGACAGGGTAGGTTAAGCTGCGGGACAGGGTAGGTTAAGCTGCGGGACAGGGTAGGTTAAGCTGCGGGACAGGGTAGGTTAAAGGGACAGGGTAGATTAAGCTGTGGGACAGGGTAGGTTAAGCTGTGGGACAGGGTAGGTTAAGCTGCGGGACAGGGTAGGTTAAGCTGCTGGACAGGGTGGTTAAGCTGCGGGACAGGGTAGGTTAAGCTGCGGGACAGGGTAGGTTAAGCTGCGGGACAGGGTAGGTTAAGCTGCGGGACAGGGTAGGTTAAGCTGTGGGACAGGGTAGGTTAAGCTGCGGGACAGGGTAGGTTAAGCTGTGGGACAGGGTAGGTTAAGCTGCGGGACAGGGTAGGTTAAGCTGTGGGACAGGGTAGGTTAAGCTGCGGGACAGGGTAGGTTAAGCTGTGGGACAGGGTAGGTTAAGCTGCAGGACAGGGTAGGTTAAGCCACCTCAAAAGTTCTGTACTGAATTAAATATTACCTCTACCTTTTTAAAACCATGTCTCTATTTATTTCCCGAACACAATTCAACACAATTACAATTCCTTTCAATAATTTTAGACCTTTAACTACATTTATTTTGTCTTTTAACACCTAACATACATATACATACATACGTGTGTATATATATATATGTGTGTATGTGTGTATATATATATATATATATGTGTGTATGTGTGTATATATATATATATATGTGTGTATGTGTGTATATATATATATATACACATATATATACACATATAACACGTCTAACATGGGATGGGCCCTGTTGAAACCTCATACCTCATAATGCCTTGCATTACGCCTGGGAAGAACACACGTGCATTTGCTCAACTTGACATTGTCTCAACTTACCCCATGGCCATTGACAAGAAACCTCTAACACAATATATTTATTTGACTTGGTAAAAATAAAAACATTTTGGACGAAACTTGCTTATGACTTTTTCAATGTGGTTTCTCTATGAAATGATGACCTCTTCCTAAATATTTGGTCAAATTATAAATTTTGTGCATGGTTTCCTAGAAACAAGGGGGCTCAATAATTCCCTTTAGCTCTATTCACCCCTTTGGCTCAACTAACCCCTTTGGGTCAACTAACCCCTTTGGCCCAACTAACCCCTTTGGCCCAACTAACCCCTTTGGGTCAACTAACCCCTTTGGGTCAACTAACCCTTATGTTCAACTAACCCCTTTGGTTCAACGAACCCCTTTGGGTCAACTAACCCCTTTGGGTCAACTAACCCCTTTGGGTCAACTAACCCCTTTGGGTCAACTAACCCCTTTGGGTCAACTAACCCCTTTGGGTCAACTAACCCCTTTGGGTCAACTAACCCCTTTGGGTCAACTAACCCCTTTGGGTCAACTAACCCTTTGGGTTAACTAACCCCTTTGGGTCAACTAATCCCTTTGGGTCAACTAATCCCTTTGGGTCAACTAATCCCTTTGGGTCAACTAACCCATTTGGGTCAACTAATCCCTTTGGGTCAACTAACCCCTTTGGGTCAACTAATCCCTTTGGGTCAACTAACCCATTTGGGTCAACTAACCCATTTGGGTCAACTAATCCCTTTGGGTCAACTAACCCATTTGGGTCAACTAATCCCTTTGGGTCAACTAATTCCTTTGGGTCAACTAACCCCTTTGGGCCAACTAACCCCCTTGGGCCAACTAATCCCTTTGGGTCAACTAAACCTTTGAGTCACTAACCCCCTTGGGTCAACTAATCCCTTTGGGTCAACTAACCCTTTGGGTCAACTAATCCCTTTGGGTCCAAATACCTTTGGGTCAACTAATACCTTTGGGTCAACTAAACCTTTGGGTCAACTAATACCTTTGGGTCAACTAACCCCCTTGGGTCAACTAATCCCCTTTGGGTCAACTAACCCCTTGGGTCAACTAACCCATTTGGGTCAACCCATTTGGGCCAACTAATCCCTTTGGGTCAACTAACCCATTTGGGTCAACTAATCCCTTTGGGTCAACTAACCCCCTTGGGTCAACTAATCCCTTTGGGTCAACTAATCCCTTTGGGTCAACTAATCCCTTTG
>NC_068428.1:44464463-44487412 GCF_023373465.1 Oncorhynchus keta
AAGTCCCAGACTGTATAGTGTGTTATCCTCCATGATTTAACAATGGAAATAAGTCCCAGACTGTATGTGTGTTATCCTCCATGATTTAACAATGGAAATAAGTCCCAGACTGTATAGTGTGTTATCCTCCATGATTTAACAATGGAAATAAGTCCCAGACTGTATTGTGTGTTATCCTCCATGATTTAACAATGGAAATAAGTCCCAGACTGTATAGTGTGTTATCCTCCATGATTTAACAATGGAAATAAGTCCCAGACTGTATAGTGTGTTATCCTCCATGATTTAACAATGGAAATAAGTCCCAGACTGTATAGTGTGTTATCCTCCATGATTTAACAATGGAAATAAGTCCCAGACTGTATTGTGTGTTATCCTCCATGATTATGTATGGCTTTTTCAAGATATATGTGTGCTTGTTTTTTAAAATGGTCGAATTAATAAACTAAACTAAATTTAAACTAAACTAGGGAGGTCTGTCCACATAAACTCAGCAAAAAAAAAGAAACGTCCATTTTGCAGGATCCTGTCTTTCAAAGATAATTTGTAAAAATCCAAATAACTTCACAGATCGAAAATGTAAATATTTTTTAAACACTGTATCCGATGCTTGTTCAATGAACATGCACCTGTGGAACGGTCGTTAAGACACTAACAGCTTACAGACGGTAGGCAATTAAGGTCACAGTTATGAAAATTTAGGACACTAGGGAGGCCTTTCTACTGACTCTGAAAAACACCAAAAGAAAGATGCCCAGGGTCCCTGCTTATCTGAGCGAATGTGCCTTAGGCATGCTGCAAGGAGGCATGAGGACTGTAAAAGTGGCCAGGGCAATAAATTGCAATGTCCATATTGTGAGACACCTAAGACAACGCTACAGGGACACAGGATGGACAGCTGATCGTCCTCGCAGTGGCAGACCACGTGTAACAACACCTGCATAGGATCGGTACATCCGAACGTCACACCTGCGTGACAGGTACAGGTTGGCAACAACAACTGCCCGAGTTACACCAGGAACGCACAATCCCTCCATCAGTGCTCAGACTGCCCGCAATAGGCTGAGAGAGGCTGGACTGAGGGCTTGTAGGCCTGTTGTAAGGCAGGTCCTCACCAGACATCACCGGCAACAACATCGCCTATGGGCACAAACCCACCGTCGCTGGACCAGACAGGACTGGCAAAAAGTGCTCTTCATTGACGAGTTGCGGTTTTGTCTCACCAGAGGTGATGGTCTTATTCACATTCATCGTCAAAGGAATGAGCGTTACACCGAGGCCTGTACTCTGGAGCGGGATCTATTCGGAGGTGGAGGGTCCGTCATGGTCTGGGGCGGTGTGTCACAGCATCATCGGACTGAGCTTGTTGTCATTGCAGGCAATCTCAACGCTGTGCATTACAGGGAAGACATCCTCCTCCCTCATGTGGTACCCTTCCTGTAGGCTCATCATGACATGACCCTCCAGCATGACAATGCCACCAGCCATACTGCTCGTCCTGTGCGTGATTTCCTGCAAGACAGGAATGTCAGTGTTCTGCTATTGCCAGTGAAGAGCCCGGATCTCAATCCCACTGAGCACGTCTGTGACCTGTTGGATCGGAGGGTGAGGGCTAGGGCCATTCCCCCCAGAAATGCCAGCTTGCGGGTGACTTGGTGGAAGAGTATGTATTTTAATCAACTTACACCACTAGTCAAAAAGATTTAAAACACCTACTCATCCAAGGGTTTTTCTTTATTTTTGCTATTTTCTACATTGTAGAATAATAGTGAAGACATCAAAAATATGATATAACACATTTGGAATCATGTAGTAACCAAAAAAGTATAACAAATCTAAATATATTTGAGATTTGAGATTTTTCAATTAGCCACCCTTTGCCTTGATGACAGCTTTGCACACTGTTGACATTCTCTCAACCAGCTTCACCCGGAATGCTTTTCCAACAGTGGTGAAGGAGTTCCCACATATGCTGAGCACTTGTTGGCTGCTTTTCTTTCACTCTGCGGTCCAACTCATCCCAAACCATCTCAATTGGGTTGAGGTTGGGTGATTGTGGAGGCCAGGTCATCTGATGCAGCACTCCATCACTCTTCTTGGTCAAATAGCTCTTACACAGCCTGGAGGCATGTTTTGGGTCAAATGATAGTCCCACTGAGCGCAAAAGCTAAAATACTTAAGAATGTATTGACCCCCCATCTGGCGCTACAAAGTATTAACTTAAGGGGGCTGAATAAATTTGCACGCCCAATTTTTCAGTTTTTGATTTGTTAAAAAAGTTTGAAATATCCAATAAATGTCATTCCACTTCATGATTGTGTCCCACTTGTTGTTGATTCTTCACAAAAAAAAATACAGTTTTATATCTTTATGTTTGAAGCCTGAAATGTGGCAAAAGGTCGCAAAGTTCAAGGGGGCCGAATACTTTCGCAAGGTACTGTATTTAGAATTATTCAAAGGACTATGCATAGATAATAACAGAGAATAGCAGCAGCATAGAATGGGGTGGGGGGCAATGCAAATAGTCTGGGTAGCCCTTTGATTAGCTTTTCAGGAGTCTTATGGCTTCGGGGTAGAAGCTGTTTAGAAGCCTCTTGAACATAGACTTGGCGCTCCGTTACCACTTGCCATGCTGTAGCAGAGAACAGTCTATGACTAGGGTGGATGGAGTCTTTGACAATTGAGTGCATTCCTCTGACGCCGCCTGGTATAGAGGTCCTGGATGGCAGGAAACTTGGTTGCGGTGATGTACTGGGCCGTACACACTACCCCTAGTAGTGCCTTGGGGTTGGAGGCCGAGCTCTTGCCATACCAGGCAGTGATGCAACCATGCTCTCGATGGTGCAGCTGTAAAACCTTTGAGGATCTGAATGCCAAATCTTTTCAGTCCCCTGAGGGGGAATATGTTTTTTTGTCCCCTCTTCACAACTGTCTTGGTGTGTTTGGACCATGTTAGTTTGTTAGTGATGTGGACGCCAAGGAACTTGAAGCTCAACCTGCTCCACTGCAGCCCTGTCGATGAGAATGGGGGCGTGCTCGGTCCTCCTTTTCCTGTATTCCACAATCATCTCCTCTGTTTTGATCACGTTGAGGGAGAGGCTGTTGTCCGTGCACCACACGGGTCAGATCTCTGACCTCCCTATAGGCTGTCTCATCATTGTTCGTGATCAGGCCTACCACTGTTTTGTCATCAGCAAACTTAATGATGGTGTTGGAGTCGTGCCTGGCTATGGAGTCATGGGTGAACAGGGAGTACAGGAGGGGACTGAGCACGCACCCCTGAGGGGCCCCTGTGTTGAGGATCCGCGTGTCAGACGTGTTGTTACCTACCCTTACCACCTGGGGGCACCCCGTCAGGAATTCCAGGATCCAGTTGCAAAGGGAGATGTTTATTCCCAGAGTCCTTCACTTAGTTATGAGTGGTTTTCCTGTTTACTATTGGCCAAATACAGCTCAGAGTGCAGTTTTTTGTGCCTCGGTCTGTGGTGGTATGTAGACATCTACGAAAAATACAGATAAAATCCTTTAGGTAGATAGAGTATCTCATGACAAGCCGTACACCACACTAACTCAGCTGAGCAAAACCTTGAAACTTGCTTAGATATCGTGCACCAGCTATTGTTTACAAAATGTGCATAGGCATACCCCTCCACCTCTCCGTTCATTAAACACATTCAGATGTAGAGTTTCTCCAGCTGTCAATTTAGGAAATGGTGGACCCCCGCACACAGGTCTTAAACACGGATCCTATTGCTGTTCATCTTACCTTATCTTGCCTCTTGGAGGAGGGAACGCATCACCCTGCTACAACTCCCCATAGAGTGAAAAAAGGTATGTGATTGGAGGTGCGACTAAGGATGACAGAGGCAGAGAATATTACCGTTTACAGGGAATTTTAAAAATATATATATTTTATTCCTAAACACGGTAATATGGGGAAAAGGGGATGGACGGAACCAAAACAAAGAAAGTAAAAGGGCCCCCCTCTCCTACCTTCCTTCCCCAACCTTAAACTCCACGTGGCGCACGAACCAAAATACAGGGGGGTCCGCCCAGGTCTTACCTCATGAGCATAGACAGATTAAATACTACAGGTTATGTATGCATCTTACCTAAACACTCCCAAGGTGCCTAAACACTCCCAAGGTGCCTAAACACTCCCAAGGTGCCTAAACACTCCCAAGGTGCCTAAACACTCCCAAGGTGCCTAAACACTCCCCCCCCGGAAAACAAATTAAACAGAAATAATTCAGCAAACTTAGTGAACAACTTGAACAAACCAAAACCACTAAGTCCAACAGCACACACATACCTCTGCTAGAACAACAACTTATACAGAGACACACAACCAACAACTTATACAGACGACCCACAAACAACAACCAACAACTTATACAAACCAACAACCAATACAGACCAACAACCAACAACTTATACAGACCAACAACCAATACAGACCAACAACTTATACAGACCAACAACCAACAACCAATACAGACCAACAACTTATACAGACCAACAACCAACAACTTATACAGACCAACAACCAATACAGACCAACAACCAACAACTTATACAGACCAACAACTTATACAAACCAACAACCAACACAAACCAACAACTTATACAGACCAACAACCAATACAGACCAACAACCAACAACTTATACAGACCAACAACTTATACAGACCAACCAACAACTTATACAGACCAACAACCAATACAGACCAACAACCAACAACCAATACAGACCAACAACCTACAGACCAACAACCTACAGACCAATAACCAATACAGACCAACAACTTATACAGACCAACCAACAACCAATACAGACCAACAACCAATACAGACCAACAACCTACAGACCAACAACCTACAGACCAATAACCAATACAGACCAACAACTTATACAGACCAACCAACAACCAATACAGACCAACAACCAATACAGACCAACAACCAACGACTTATACAGACCAACGACTTATACAGACCAACCAACAACTTATACAGACCAACCAACAACTTATACAGACCAACCAACAACTTATACAGACCAACCAACAACTTATACAGACCAACAACCTATACAGACCAACCAACAACTTATACAGACCAACCAACAACTTATACAGACCAACCAACAACTTATACAGACCAACAACCTATACAGACCAACAACCAACAACTTATACAGACCAACAACTTATACAAACCAACAACTTATACAGACCAACAACTTATACAGACCAACAACCAACACAGACCAACAACTTATACAGACCAACAACCAACAACTTATACAGACCAACAACCAACACAGACCAACAACTTATACAGACCCACAACCAACAACTTATACAAACCAACAACTTATACAAACCAACAACTTATACAGACCAACAACTTATACAGACCAACAACTTATACAGACCCACAACCAACACAGGAAGAAGCTCTTTCCTCCTAACAACAGAACACTGGCTTTTCAAGCGGCAGAAGGAGTCTGTAATTGCAGACAGCTGTATCCCCCTGGCGAGTGGGCGGGGTCAGAGCTCCAATGAGTGATGGAGCTCGAACCAATCATCTGCTTTGGAATCCAGGAAGACATTTCTTGAAATACACACACATACAAAACCCACCACCACACATAAACTGGGGGAGGTAACAGTTCTGAAATTCTGTTCGATCGTGATTTGTCGACAGTGGTGGAAAAAGTACGCCGATTGTCATACTTGAGTAAAAGTAAAGATACTGTAATAAAAATGACTCAAGAGAAAGGGAAAGTCACCCAGTAAAATACTACTTGAGTACTACTTGAGTAAAAGTCTAAAAGTATTTGGTTTGAAATATACTTTAAGTATCAAAAGTAAATGTACACATTCCTTATGTTAATCAAACTAGACGACACAAACAAAGTATTTGTGTTTAGTGAGTCGCCAGATCAGACTCAGTAGGGAAGACCAGGGATATTCTCTTGATAAGTGTGAATTTGTCCATTTTCCAACCCCGCTAAGCTTTCGATACGTAACAAGTACTTACGGATGTCAGGGGAAAATGTACGGAGTAAAAAAAGTACAATTTGTTTTCTTTAGTGAAGTAAAAGTTGTCAAAAATATAAATAGTAGAGTAAAATACTGATAGCCCCCAAAAACTACATAAGTAGTACTTTCAAGTATGACTGAGCTGATAGATGCATCATTTACCATGAAAAAAGTTTGAATGTTATTGGATAGAATCCTCCGAACAAATCAGAGTATTATTAGCATTGGGCGGCAGGGTAGCCTCGTGGTTAGAGCGTTGGACTAGTAACCGGAAGGTTGCAAGTTCAAACACCCAAGCTGACAAGGTACAAATCTGTTGTTCTGCCCCTGAACGAGGCAGTTAACTCACTGTTCCTAGGCTGTCATTGAAAATAAGAATTTGTTCTTAACTGACTTGCCTAGTAAAATACCAATCAATCTATATGTTGATTAGCAGGGGACAGTGTAATCACCCCTGGTGTTTAAGGAGATCAGAGGTCAAGGGTTATGGCGATAGAGACCCAGGGAAGCGTCATAAAACAACCAGACCTCTGTCTCTTGACAGATCCCTCATCTATCTTTGTTTTAAGCAATACTGTCACAGTTTCTTCTTTTCTTCAATATATTGCACTAATCCTGGACTGTGTTCATTGGGGCACACCCTAGCAAAATGTTTAGTTATTGGATAATTATGTTTCATTCCCGTTTTAATATGTTTTAATATGTTTTCTACCTTCTACCTCCTAGATTTCTGACTTGACTATTCAATGTGACCTCTGTGATTTCCCCGGCTTTAGATTCACCTTGTCTTCGGTCATAAAATTGAATATCAACCATATCTCATGCACTGATGCAGCATGCATTCTGACTTGACTTTTCAATTAATCTTCTCTCGTGCAATTCACCTGGTTGGTGTTGTGGGCGAAAATCCTGCACCTTCACCGCGCCAGCAGTCAGTAAGGAGGAGATAAAGATGTCTGTTTTTGAGCTCTCGGTTGGCACAACAGTTTCACAGTGTATGTGTGCAACTCTTGTTTGTTTTCAGCGTGCTTAGTTGAAAAGTGTTTGAGTCGATCGCCAGTGTTTAACTCTCTCCAGGTCGTGGTTGTAATCTTATGGGAACGCTCCTTCGCAAAGCTTTGAAAAACAAACCATCAGCTCTCTCTCAATTCAATTTCAATTTATTTCAATATTTATTTACATTTCAGGGACTTTATTGTCATGGGAAACATATGTTTACGTCGCCAAAGCAAGTGAACTAGATAATAAACCAAAGTGAAATAAACAAAACAAAATTATTAGTAAACATTACGCTCACCAACGTTCCAAAAGAATAAAGACATTTCCAATGTCATATTATGTCTACAAACAGTGTTGTCATGATTTGCAAATAGTTAAAGTACAAAAGGGAAAATAAATAAACATAAATATGGGTTGTATTTACAATGGTGTTTGTTCTTCACTGGTTGCCCTTTTCTTGTGGCAGCAGGTCACAAATCTTGCTGCTGTGATGGCACACAGTGGTATTTCACTCAATAGATATGGGAGTTTATCAAAATTGGATTTGTTTTCAAATTCTTTGTGGGTCTGTGTGTTCTGTGGGAAATATGTGTCTCTAATATGGTCATACATTTGGCAGGAGGTCAGGAAGTGCAGTTCAGTTTCCACCTCATTTTGTGGGCAGTGAGCACCAAGCCTGTCTTCTCTTGAGAGCCATGTCTGCCTTCGGCGGCCTTTCTCAATAGCAATGCTATTATCATTGAGTCTGTAGATAGTCAAAGATATCCTTAATTTTGGGTCAGTCACAGTGGTCAGGGTTTCTGCCACTGTGTACTCTCTGTTTAGGGTCGGTCACAGTGGTCAGGTATTCTGCCACTGTGTACTCTCTGTTTAGGGTCGGTCACAGTGGTCAGGTATTCTGCCACTGTGTACTCTCTGTTTAGGGCCAAATAGCATTCTAGTTTGCTCAGTTGTTTTGTAAATTCTTTCCAATGTGCCAAGTAATGATCTTTTTGTTGTCTCATGATTTGGTTGAGTCTAATTGTGTTGCTGTCCTGGGGCTCTGTGGGGTCTGTTTGTGTTCGTGAACCGAGCCCCAGGATCAGCTTGCTTAGGGGACTCTTCTCCAGGTTTATTTATCTGTGTGTGATGGCTTTGTTATGGAAGGTTTGGGAATCGCTTAATTTTAGGTGGTTGTAAGAATTTAATGGCTCTTTTCCAGATTTGGATAATTAGCGGGTATCAGCGTAAATCTGCTCTATGTGCATTATTTAGTGTTTTATGTTGTAACACAGATTATTTTTTTTTTGCAGAATTCTGCATGCGGAGTCTACATTTGGTGTTTGTTCCATTTTATTAGGTTATTGGTTGGTGAGCGGACCCCAGACCTCACAATCATAAAGGGCAAAGGGTTCTATAACTGATTCAAGTATTTTTAAACAGATCTTAATTGGTATGTAAAATGTTATGTTCCTTTTGATGGCATAGAGGGCCCTTCTTGCTTTTTCTCTCAGTTCGTTCACAGCTTTGTGGAAGTTTCCTGTGGCGTTGATGTTGATAAGTGGGTTCTTTCTTGTAAATTGTTTCTATGAAGTTGCAGTTTAATTGCTCTGCCAATATTATTGCATGAGGTATTATTGGTTGGTTATCACTGTGTTGTGATGTGTGTTTGATATGGAAGGTCTTATGTTTTCTCTACACTGGCTAACCTGCTACATTCTAGTCTCTACTGGCTATCTGGCTAACAGGCTACATTCTAGTCTCTACTGGCTATCTGGCTAACAGGCTACATTCTAGTCTCTACTGGCTATCTGGCTAACCTGCTACATTCTAGTCTCTACTGGCTATCTGGCTAACAGGCTACATTCTAGTCTCTACTGGCTATCTGGCTAACAGGCTACATTCTCGTCTCTACTGGCTATCTGGCTAACCTGCTACATTCGAGACTCTACTGGCGATCTGGCTAACCTGCTACATTCTAGTCTCTACTGGCTATCTGGCTAACTTGCTACATTCTAGTCTCTACTAGCTATCTGGCTAACAGGCTACATTCTTGTCTCTGCTGGCTAACAGGCTACATTCTAGTCTCTACTGGCTATCTGGCTAACAGGCTACATTCTAGTCTCTACTGGCTATCTGGCTATCAGGCAACATTCTAGTCTCTACTAGCTATCTGGCTAACAGGCTACATTCTAGTCTCTACTGGCTAACAGGCTACATTCTAGTCTCTACTGGCTATCTGGCTAACAGGCTACATTCTAGTCTCTACTGGCTATCTGGCTAACCTGCTACATTCTAGTCTCTACTGGCTATCTGGCTAACCTGCTACATTCTAGTCTCTACTGGCTAACTGGCTAACAGGCTACATTCTAGTCTCCACTGGCTAACTGGCCAACAGGCCACCTGTCTCTAACCACTAGGGCACCTGCCTCTAAGACCTAGTCTACCTGTCTCTAAACACTAGGCTACCTGCTCTAACTACTACGCTACCTGCCTCAAACAACTAGGCTACCTGCCTCAAACAACTAGGCTACCTGCCTCAAACAACTAGGCTACCTGCCTCAAACAACTAGGCTACCTACTTCTAACCACTAGGCTACCTACTTCTAACCACTAGGCTACCTACTTCTAACCACTAGGCTACCTGCCTCTAACCACTAGGCTACCTGTCTCTAACCACTAGGCTACCTGCCTCTAACCACTAGGCTACCTGCCTCTAACCACTAGGCTACCTGCCTCTAACCACTAGGCTACCTGCCTCTAACCACTAGGCTACCTGCCTCTAACCACTAGGCTACCTGCCTCTAACCACTAGGCTACCTGCCTCTAACCACTAGGCTACCTGCCTCTAACCACTAGGCTACCTGCCTCTAACCACTAGGCTACCTGCCTCTAACCACTAGGCTACCTGCCTCTAACCACTAGGCTACCTGCCTCTAACCACTAGGCTACCTGCCTCTAACCACTAGGCTACCTGCCTCTAACCACTAGGCTATCTGCCTCTAACCACTAGGCTATCTGCCTCTAACCACTAGGCTATCTGCCTCTAACCACTAGGCTATCTGCCTCTAACCACTAGGCTACCTGCCTCTAACCCCTAGGCTACCTGCCTCTAACCCCTAGGCTACCTGCCTCTAACCCCTAGGCTACCTGCCTCTAACCCCTAGGCTACCTGCCTCTAACCCCTAGGCTACCTGCCTCTAACCCCTAGGCTACCTGCCTCTAACCACTAGGCTACATGCCTCTAACCACTAGACTACCCGAATAGCAGGTCTCTCATTATTTCCCTAAATTGGCCAAAGTAGAATAGAACCATAAAAGGGTCTACAACCCTTACGACATCCCCCTACATTATGGAACATGAAGCCTGGCCAAAACACAAAGCTGAATCAAGGGGCCCCAAAGCACATTTACACCTGGATCTCGCAGCTAGCTAGATGCTATCCATGTGACTATTGGCTTATGTCGATCCCAGAGCAAACATCAATTATTCCGGAGCTAGCCAGCTGAAGATTTCCATCAGTCACTCCTGGACTACAATCACCTATCCGGGACCCGTTTTTACTGCCGACGCGGACCCCCACCAGGCCTTCATGTCTGGACTACCGACGTTATCTGCGCGAGGGAGTTATCCTACTGGCCCCTCCATTGCGACAATACCTGAATGCCCATCTGCGGCCCGCTAATCGTTAACTGTCTTATCGGCTGCTATCTGAATAGGTCTATCTGACCATTTTTCTTGGGCCACTATAACTATATCTATTTTGCCAATTGGATTGATCCCCTCTACCACCTGGAACACCACTAATCTACCGACGGAAACGCACGAGGTGGCTAAAAACAGACCTCCATCCTATGCTTCTGCTAGCTTTCTACCGATGGCCCGGCTAGCTGTCTGAATCACCGTGACCCCAACCAACCTCACTACTCACTGGACCCTTATGATCACTTGACTAAGCATGCCTCTCCTTAATTTCAATATGCCTTGTCCATTGCTGTTCTGGTTAGTGTTTATTGGCTTATTTCACTGTAGAGCCTCTAGCCCTGCTCATTATACCTTATCCAACCTTTCAGTTCCACCACCCACACATGCGATGACATCACCTGGTTTCAATGATGTTTCTAGAGACAATATCTCTCTCATCATCCCTCAATACCTAGGTTTACCTCCACTGTATTCACATCCTACCATACCTTTGTCTGTACATTATACCTTGAAGCTATTTTATCGCCCCAGAAACCTCCTTTTACTCTCTGTTCCAGACGTTCTAGACTACCAATTCTCATAGCTTTTAGCCGTACCCTTATCCTACTCCTCCTCTGGTGATGTAGAGGTTAACCCAGGCCCTGTAGCCCCCAGCAACACTCCCATTCCCCAGGCACTCTCTTTTGTTGACTTCTGTAACCGTAATAGCCTTGGTTTCATGCATGTTAACATTAGAAGCCTCCTCCCTAAGCTTGTTTTATTCACTGCTTTAGCACACTCTGTCAACCTGGATGTTCTAGCCGTGTCTGAATCCTGGTTTAGGAAGACCACCAAAAATTCTGAAATCTTCATCCCTAACTACAACATTTTCAGACAAGATAGAACGGCCAAAGATTGTTGCAATCTACTGCAGAGAGAGCATGCAGAGTTCTGTCCTTACTATCCAGGTCTGTTCCCAAACAATTTGAACATCTACTTTTAAAAATCCACCTCTCTAAAAACAAGTCTCTCACCGTTGTCGCCTTCTGCCCCCATTTGCACCCTGGACACCATATGTGAACTGATTGCCCCCCATCTATCTTCAGAGCTCATACTGTTAGGTGACCTAAACTGGGACATGCTTAACACCCCAACCATCCTACAATCTAAGCTTGATGCCCTCAATCTCACACAAATTATCAATGAACTTACCAGGTACCACCCCAAAGCCATAAACACGGGCACCCTCATAGATGTCATCCTAACCAACTTGCCCTCTAAATACACCTCTGCTGTTTTCAACCAAGATCTCAGCGATCACTGCCTCATTGCCTGCATCCGTAATGGGTCAGTGGTCAAACGACCTCCACCTCTGCTGTTTTCAACCAAGATCTCAGCGATCACTGCCTCATTGCCTGCATCCGTAATGGGTCAGTGGTCAAACGACCTCCACTCATTACTCTTCTGTGGCTCAGTTGGTAGAGCATGGCGCTTGTAACGCCAGGGTAGTGGGTTCTATTCCCGGGACCACCCATACGTAGAATGTATGCACACATGACTGTAAGTCGCTTTGGATAAAAGCGTCAGCTAAATGGCATATATATCACTATCAAACAGTCCCTGAAACACTTCAGCGAGCAGGCCTTTCTAATCGACCTGGCCGGGGTATCCTGGAAAGATATTGACCTCATCCCGTCAGTAGAGGATGCCTGTTTATTTTTTTAAATGCCTTCCTCACAATCTTAAATAAGCATGCCCCATTCAAGAAATTTAGAACCAGGAACAGATATGCCCTTGGTTCTTTCCAGACCTGAATGCCCTTAACCAACACAAAAACATCCTATGGCGTTCTGCATTAGCACCGAACAGCCCCCGTGATATGCAACTTTTCAGGGAAGCTAGAAACCAATATACACAGGCAGTTAGAAAAGCCAAGGCTAGCTTTTTCAAGCAGAAATTTGCTTCCTGCAACACAAACTCAAAAAAGTTCTGGGACACTGTAAAGTCCATGGAGAATAAGAACACCTCCTCCCAGAAGCCCACTGCACTGAGGATAGGAAACACTGTCTGCACCGATAAATCCACTATAATTGAGAATTTCAATAAGATTTTTTCTACGGCTGGCCATGCTTTCCACCTGGCTACCTGCCCCGGTCAACAGCACTGCACCCCCCACAGCAACCCCTCCCCCACTTCTCTTTCACCCTAATCTGCCGAAATTGTTGCAATCCCTATTACTAGCCTGTTCAACCTCTTTCGTGTCATCCGAGATTCCCAAAGATTGGACAGTAGCTGCGGTAATCTCCCTATTCAAAGTGGGGGACACTCTTGAGCCAAACTGCTACAGACCTATATCTATCCTACCCTGCCTTTCGAAGGTCTTCGAAAGGCAAGTCAACAAACAGATTACCGACCATTTCAAATCCCACCATACCTTCTCCGCTATGCAATCTGGTTTCAGAGCTGGTCATGGGTGCACCTCAGCCACGCTCCAGGTCCTAAACGATATCTTAACCGCCATCGATCAGAAACAATACTGTGCAGCTGTATTCATTGACCTGGCCAAGGCTTTCGACTCTATCAATCACCACATCCTCATCGGCAGACTCGATAACCTTGGTTTCTCAAATGATTGCCTCGCCTGGTTCACCAACTACTTCTCTGATAGAGTTCAGGATGTCAAATCGGAGGGCCTGTTGTCTGGGCCTCTGTCAGTCTCTATGGGGGTGCCTCAGGGTTCAATTCTTGGACCGACTCTCTTCTCTGTATACATCAATGATGTCGCTCTTGCTGCTGGTGAGTCTCTGTTCCACCTCCACGCAGACGACACCATTCTGTATACTTCTGGCCCTTCTTTGGACACTGTGTTAACCTCTTGCTCCTACCCGACACGCAGGCGTCCCATCTAGACATCTGGAAATGCAAATGCGCTACGCTAAATGCTAATAGCACTCGTTAAAACTCAAACGTTCATTAAAATACACATGCAGGGTACTGAATTAAAGCTACACTCGTTGTGAATCCAGGCAACGAGTCATATTTTTAAAATGCTTTTCGGTGAAAGCATGAGAAGCTATTATCTGATAGCATGTAACACCCCAAAAGACCCGCAGGGGACGTAAACAAAATAATGAGCATAGTCGGCGCTACACAAAACGCACAAATAAAATATAAAACATTCATTACCTTTGACCATCTTCTTTGTTGGCACTCCTAGATGTCCCATAAACATCACTATTGGGTCTTTTTTTCGATTAAATCGGTCCATATATAGCCTAGATATCGATCTATGAAGACTGTGTGATCAAGGAAAAAAGTAGCGTTTTATAACGTAACGTCATTTTTTTTTATTAAAAAAGTTGACGATAAACTTTCACAAAACACTTCGAAATACTTTTGTAATGCAACTATATTCCTGGCATGAGTAGCAGGGCGCTGAAATGTTGCGCGATTTTTAACAGAATGTTTGAAAAAGTAGGGGGTAGGAGTAACAGGTTAACAACCCTCCAGACGAGCTTCAATGCCATACAACTCTCCTTCCGTGGCCTCCAATTGCTCTTAAATACAAGTAAAACTAAATGCATGCTCTTCAACCGATCGCTGCCTGCACCTGCCCACCCGTCCAACATCACTACTCTGGACGGTTCTGACTTAGAATATGTGGACAACTACAAATACCTAGGTGTCTGGGTAGACTGTAAACACTCCTTCCAGACTCATATCAAACATCTCCAATCCAAAGTTAAATCTGGAATTGGCTTCCTATTTCGCAACAAAGCATCCTTCACTCATGCTGCCAAACATACCCTTGTAAACCTGACCATCCTACCAATCCTCGACTTCGGCGATGTCATTTACAAAATAGCCTCCAATACCCTACTCAATAAATTGGATGCAGTCTATCACAGCGCCATTCGTTTTTGTCACCAAAGCCCCATATACCACCCACCACTGCAACCTGTACGCTCTCGCTGGCTGTCCCTCGCTTCATACTCGTCGCCAAACCCACTGGCTCCAGGTCATCTACAAGTCTCTGCTAGGTAAAGCCCCGCCTTATCTCAGCTCACTGGTCACCATAACAACACCCACATGTAGCACGCGCTCCAGCAGGTTTATCTCTCTGGTCACCCCCAAAATCAATTCTTCGTTTGGCAGCCTCTCCTTCCAGTTCTCTGCTGCCAATGACTGGAATGAACTACAACAATCTCTGAAGCTGGAGACTCTTACCTCCCTCACTAGCTCTAACTTCCGCGACGCATATAAGGCCCTGCCCCGCCCCCCTTTCGGAAAAGCTGACCACGACTCCATTTTGTTGATCCCTGCCTACAGACAGAAACTAAAACAAGAGGCTCCCACGCTGAGGTCTGTCCAACGCTGGTCCGACCAAACTGACTCCACACTCCAAGACTGCTTCCATCACGTGGACTGGGATATGTTTCGTATTGCGTCAGATAACAATATTGACGAATACGCTGATTCGGTGTGCGAGTTCATTAGAATGTGCGTTGAAGATGTCGTTCCCATAGCAACGATTAAAACATTCCCTAACCAGAAACCGTGGATTGATGGCAGCATTCGCGTGAAACTGAAAGCGCGAACCACTGCTTTTAATCAGGGCAAGGTGTCTGGTAACATGACCGAATACAAACAGTGCAGCTATTCCCTCCGCAAGGCTATCAAACAAGCTAAGCATCAGTAAAGAGACAAAGTAGAATCTCAATTCAACGGCTCAGACACAAGAGGTATGTGGCAGGGTCTACAGTCAATCACGGACTGCAAGAAGAAATCCAGCCCAGTCACGGACCAGGATGTCTTGCACCCACACAGACTAAATAACTTTTTTGCCCGCTTCGAGGACAATACAGTGCCACTGACACGGCCTGCAACGAAAACATGCGGTCTCTCCTTCACTGCAGCCAAGGTGAGTAAGACATTTAAACGTGTTAACCCTCGCAAGGCTGCAGGCCCAGACGGCATCCCCAGCCGCGCCCTCAGAGCATGCGCAGACCAGCTGGCCGGTGTGTTTACGGACATATTCAATCAATCCCTATACCAGTCTGCTGTTCCCACATGCTTCAAGAGGGCCACCATTGTTCCTGTTCCCAAGAAAGCTAAGGTAACTGAGCTAAACTACTATCACCCCGTAGCACTCACTTCCGTCATCATGAAGTGCTTTGAGAGACTAGTCAAGGACCATATCATCTCCACCCTACCTGACACCCTAGACCCACTCCAATTTGCTTACCGCCCAAATAGGTCCACAGACGATGCAATCTCAACCACACTGCACACTGCCCTAACCCATCTGGACAAGAGGAATACCTATGTGAGAATGATGTTCATCGACCACAGCTCGGCATTCAACACCATAGTACCCTCCAAGCTCGTCATCAAGCTCGAGATTCCTGGGTCTCGACCCCGCCCTGTGCAACTGGGTACTGGACTTCCTGACGGGCCGCCCCCAGGTGGTGAGGGTAGGCAACAACATCTCCTCCCCGCTGATCCACAACACTGGGGCCCCACAAGGGTGCGCTCTGAGCCCTCTCCTGTACTCCCTGTTCACCCACGACTGCGTGGCCATGCACGCCTCCAACTCAATCATCAAGTTTGCGGACGACACAACAGTGGTAGGCTTGATTACCAACAACGACGAGACGGCCTACAGGGAGGAGGTGAGGTCCCTCGGAGTGTGGTGTCAGGAAAATAACCTCACACTCAACGTCAACAAAACTAAGGAGATGATTGTGGACTTCAGGAAACAGCAGAGGGAACACCCCCCTATCCACATCGATGGAACAGTAGTGGAGAGGGTAGCAAGTTTTAAGTTCCTCGGCATACACATCACAGACAAACTGAATTGGTCCACTCACACAGACAGCATCGTGAAGAAGGCGCAGCAGCGCCTCTTCAACCTCAGGAGGCTGAAGAAATTCGGCTTGTCACCAAAAGCACTCACAAACTTCTACAGATGCACAATCGAGAGCATCCTGGCGGGCTGTATCACCGCCTGGTACGGCAACTGCTCCGCTCTCAACCTTAAGGCTCTCCAGAGGGTAGTGAGGTCTGCACAACGCATCACCGGGGGCAAACTACCTGCCCTCCAGAACACCTACACCACCCGATGTTACAGGAAGGTCATAAAGATCATCAACCACCCGAGCCACTGCCTGTTCACCCCGCTATCATCCAGAAGGCGAACTCAGTACAGGTGCATCAAAGCTGGGACCGAGAGACTGAAAAACAGCTTCTATCTCAAGGCCATCAGACTGTTAAACAGCCACCACTAGCATTGAGTGGCTGCTGCCAACACACTGACACTGACACTGACTCAACTCCAGCCACTGCATACGTATATACTGTACTCTATATCATCGACTGCATCCTTATGTAATACATGTATCACTAGCCACTTTAACTATGACACTTTGTTTACATACTCATCTCATATGTATATACTGTACTCGATACCATCTACTGTATCTTGCCTATGCTGCTCTGTACCATCACTCATTCATATATCCTTATGTACATATTCTTTATCCCCTTACACTGTGTATAAGACAGTAGTTTTGGAATTGTTAGTTAGGTTACTTGTTGGTTATTACTGCATTGTCGGAACTAGAAGCACAAGCATTTCGCTACACTCGCATTAACATCTGCTAACCATGTGTATGTGACAAATAAAAGTTGATTTGATTTGATTTAAACACCAGCTGTCAGAGCAGCTCACAGATAACTGCACCTGTACATAGCCCATCTATAATTTAGCCCAAACAACTACCTCTCCCCCTACTATATTTATTTATTTATTTAGCTCCTTTGCACCCCATTATTTCAATCTCAACTTTGCACATTCTTCCACTGCAAATCTACCATTCCAGTGTTTTACTTGCTATATTGTATTTACTTTGCCACCATGGGCTTTTTTTTTACCTTTACCTCCCTTCTCACCTCATTTGCTCACATCGTATATAGACTTGTTTCTACTGTATTATTGACTGTATGTTTGTTTTACTCAGGATCTTGGGGTCCCAAAGTCCTGCTGAATCTAGGAGTCCTAGGGGGCTGAAACACAAGGCTGAATCAAGGGTTGACTGTAAACAGGGTTGACTGTAACAGGGTTGACTGTTAACAGTGTTGACTATAAACATGGTTGACTGTAACAGGGTTGACTGTAACAGGGTTGACTGTAACAGGGTTGACAGTAAACAGGGTTGAATGTAAACATGGTTGACTGTAACAGGGTTGACTATAAACAGGGTTGAATGTAAACAGGGTTGAATGTAAACAGGGTTGACTGTAAAACAGGGTTGACTGCAAAATAGGGTTGACTGCAAAATAGGGTTGACTGCAAAATAGGGTTGACTGTAAACAGGGTTGACTGTAAACAGGGTTGACTGTAACAGGGTTGACTGTAACAGGGTTGACTGTAAACAGTGTTGACTGTAACAGTGTTGACTGTAACAGTGTTGACTGTAAACATGGTTGACTGTAGACATGGTTGACTGTAGACATGGTTGACTGTAACAGGGTTGACTGTAACAGGGTTGACTGTAACAGGGTTGACTATAAACATGGTTGACTGTAACAGGGTTGACTGTAACAGGGTTGACTATAAACAGGGTTGACTGTAACAGGGTTGACTGTAACAGGGTTGACTATAAACAGGGTTGACTAACAGAGTTGACTATAAACATGGTTGACTGTAACAGAGTTGACTATAAACATGGTTGACTATAAACATGGTTGACTGTAACAGTGTTGACTGTAACATGGTTGACTGTAACAGGGTTGACTGTAAACATGGTTGACTGTAACAGAGTTGACTGTAAACATGGTTGACTGTAACAGAGTTGACTGTAACAGGGTTGACTGTAACAGGGTTGACTGTAACAGGGTTGACTGTAACATGGTTGACTATAAACATGGTTGACTGTAACAGTGTTGACTGTAACAGTGTTGACTGTAACAGTGTTGACTGTAACAGTGTTGACTGTAACAGTGTTGACTGTAACAGTGTTGACTGTAACAGGGTTGACTATAAACATGGTTGACTGTAACAGTGTTGACTGTAACATCGTTGACTGTAACATCGTTGACTATAAACATGGTTGACTGTAACAGAGTTGACTGTAACAGGGTTGACTGTAAACGGGTTGACTGTAACAGAGTTGACTGTAACAGAGTTGACTGTAACAGGGTTGACTGTAAACATGGTTGACTGTAACAGGGTTGACTGTAACAGGGTTGACTGTAACAGGGTTGACTGTAACAGGGTTGACTGTAACAGGGTTGACTGTAAACATGGTTGACTGCAACAGGGTTGACTGTAACAGGGTTGACTGTAAACAGGGTTGACTGTAAACAGGGTTGACTGTAACAGGGTTGACTGTAACAGGGTTGACTGTAAACAGGGTTGACTGTAAACAGGGTTGACTGTAAACAGGGTTGACTGTAAACAAGGTTGACTGTAAACAAGGTTGACTGTAAACAGGGTTGACTGTAACAGGGTTGACTGTAACAGGGTTGACTGTAACAGGGTTGACTGTAACAGGGTTGACTGTAACAGGGTTGACTGTAACAGGGTTGACTGTAACAGGGTTGACTGTAAACAGGGTTGACTGTAAACATGGTTGACTGTAAACAGGGTTGACTGTAAACATGGTTGACTGTAAACAGGGTTGACTGTAAACAGGGTTGACTGTAACAGGGTTGACTGTAAACAGGGTTGACTGTAAACAGGGTTGACTGTAAACAGGGTTGACTATAAACAGGGTTGACTATAAACAGGGTTGACTATAAACAGGGTTGACTGTAAACAGGGTTGACTGTTAACAGGGTTGACTGACAACAGGTTTGACCACACAAAAACAACAACCAAACATGGCCACTGTAACAGGGTTGAACCAGACACCTACTTTAACACATGACATCACTATCAGGTTGTTTAATGTTCTCGTTTTTGGAAAATATGTCTTGACTTAGAAGGACTAGTTTCACCATTTTAAAAGGTTAGTAAAATGTGAGGGATGTGGTTGACTATAACAGGGTTGAAATAAAGGGTTTTTTTTAACAGGGTTTTTTTACTGAAATGGGTTATGTCAAAGTTGACAATAACTAGGGTTGACTACAACAGGGTTGACTAAAACCTGGAGAACATGTTGGTATTAAGTAGGTTGACTATAAACATCTTCCTAGAAGTGACAAAGGGTTGATGGAGAAACAGGGTTGAAAACAGTTGCTGAATTTGGATATTTTATAAAAATACAAAATATTTTTGTACTGTCCAGGGTTGGTCTATATTAAAGGGCACTTCATTTAATATAATATTATTTAAAAATGCAATATTGGTGTACAATTTCGACACAGAACCTGGTTAAAGGGATATAAAAGGCACTCATTTTAAGGAATGACTGATATCATTCTCTTTTGAAACACTTAATTAAAACAGATTAATTTGTAAACATTTCTAGTAAAGATGTTCCCTTTTTCAATCTCTAAGCAAACCATGCTTCTTTACAAAACAACAACAGTGGAAGACCCTGGTGTTTGAGCCAGAGGATCCAGGGTAGCTTGGGGGAAATGGAAAACGCACAGTACATGTGGCTCCACAGCGTACGGACAAACACTACCCTCTACTGGCAGAACTCTCTACTGGCAGTACTCTCTTTCCTCTACTGGCAGTACTCTCTATCCTCTACTGGCAGTACTCTCTATCCTCTACTGGCAGTACTCAATTCAATTCAATTCAATTCAATTCAAGGGCTTTATTGGCATGGGAAACATGTGTTAACATTGCCAAAGCAAGTGAGGTAGACAACATACAAAGTGAATATATAAAGTGAAAAACAACAAATTAACAGTAAACATTACACATACAACAGTTTCAAAACAGTAAAGACATTACAAATGTCATATTATAAATATTTTTTACTATCCATATATAGGGTTATATATATATATATATACAAATAATTAAAGGACACAAGATAAAATAAATAAGCATAAATATGGGTTGTATTTACAATGGTGTTTGTTCTTCACTGGTTGCCCTTTTTTTGACTGTCGTGACTGCAACAGGTCACAAATCTTGCTGCTGTGATGCTGCTCTCTATCCTCTACTGGCAGTACTCTCTACCCTCTACTGGCAGTACTCTCTACCCTCTACTGGCAGTACTCAAACCCTCTACTGGCAGTACTCTCTACCCTCTACTGGCAGTACTCTCTACCCTCTACTGGCAGTACTCTCTACCCTCTACTGGCAGTACTCTCTACCCTCTACTGGCAGTACTCTGAAAAACCCTCTACTGGCAGAATCTCTACTGGCAGTTCTCTTACTGGCAGTATGTCTCTACTGGCAGTACTCTACTGGCAGTACTCTCAACCCTCTACTGGCAGTATTTCTAATGGCAGTACTCTCTACCCTCTACTGGCAGTACTCTCTACCCTCTACTGGCAGTACTCTCTACTGGCAGTACTCTCTACTGGCAGTACTCTACTGGCAGTACTCTCTACTGGCAGTACTTCTCAAAATGGCAGTACTTCTACTGGCAGTCTCTACTGGCAGTACTTTCTACCCTCTACTGGCAGTATTCTCTTTCTACACAGTACTACAAGGGATCTACGCTCAAATACTGGCAGTTCTCTCTATTCTCTACTGGCAGTACTCTCTACTGATTAAGTACATTTCTCTACAGGCAGTACTCTCTACAGGCAGTACTCTCTACCCTCTACTGGCAGTACTCTCTACCCTCTACTGGCAGTACTCTCTACCCTCTACTGGCAGTACTCTCTACCCTCTACTGGCAGTACTCTTCTACCCTCACTGACAGTACTCTACCCTCTACTGACAGTACTCTACCCTCTACTGGCAGTACTCTCTACCCTCTACTGGCAGTACTCTCTACCCTCTACTGGCAGTACTCTCTACCCTCTACTGGCAGTACTCTCTACCCTCTACTGGCAGTACTCTCTACCCTCTACTGGCAGTACTCTCTACCCTCTACTGGCAGTACTCTCTACCCTCTACTGGCAGAACTCTCTACTGGCAGTACTCTCTACTGGCAGTACTCTCTACTGGCAGTACTCTCTACTGGCAATACTCTCAACCCTCTACTGGCAGTATTCTCTAATGGCAGTACTCTCTACCCTCTACTGGCAGTACTCTCTACCCTCTACTGGCAGTACCCTCTACTGGCAGTACTCTCTACTGGCAGTACTCTCTACTGGCAGTACTCTCTACTGGCAGTACTCTCTACTGGCAGTACTCTCTACTGGCAGTACTCTCTACCCTCTACTGGCAGTATTCTCTACTCTCTACTGGCAGTACTCTCTACGCTCTACTGGCAGTTCTCTCTATTCTCTACTGGCAGTACTCTCTACTGGCAGTACTCTCTACAGGCAGTACTCTCTACAGGCAGTACTCTCTACCCTCTACTGGCAGTACTCTCTACCCTCTACTGGCAGTACTCTCTACCCTCTACTGACAGTACTCTCTACCCTCTACTGACAGTACTCTCTACCCTCTACTGGCAGTACTCTCTACCCTCTACTGGCAGTACTCTCTACCCTCTACTGGCAGTACTCTCTACCCTCTACTGGCAGTACTCTCTATCCTCTACTGGCAGTCCCCTCTAGTGGCAGTACTCTCTACTCTCTACTGGCAGTACTCTCTACTGGCAGAACTCTCTACTGGCAGAACTCTCTACCCACTACTGGCAGAACTCTCTACCCTCTACTGGCAGTACTCTCTACTGGCAGTACTCTCTACCCTCTACTGGCAGTACTCTCTACTCTCTACTGGCTGTACTCTCTATCCTCTACTGGCTGTACTCTCTATCCTCTACTGGCTGTACTCTCTATCCTCTACTGGCTGTACTCTCTACCCTCTACTGGCAGTACTCTCTACCCTCTACTGGCAGTACTCTCTACCCTCTACTGGCAGTACTCTCTACCCTCTACTGGCAGTACTCTCTACCCTCTACTGGCAGTACTCTCTACCCTCTACTGGCAGTACTCTCTACCCTCTACTGGCAGTACTCTCTATCCTCTACTGGCAGTCCCCTCTAGTGGCATTACTCTCTACCCTCTACCCTCTGATGGCAGAAGGAGTGCTATGATAACAAACACTGCCCTCTGTTGGCAGTATGTGTAAAGACGTTCCAGAGATCTGAATTTTTGCCATACCGTGTTGATCGTGTTTGGACCCTGGCACAGTGGAATCAGGCACTCCAGACCCT
>NC_068428.1:44487512-44489625 GCF_023373465.1 Oncorhynchus keta
AACATGGTTGACTGTAACAGTGTTGACTGTAACAGGGTTGACTATAAACATGGTTGACTGTAACAGTGTTGACTGTAACATGGTTGACTATAAACATGGTTGACTGTAACAGGGTTGACTGTAACAGGGTTGACTGTAACAGGGTTGACTGTAACAGAGTTGACTGTAACAGGGTTGACTGTAAACATGGTTGACTGTAACGAGGGTTGACTGTAACAGGGTTGACTGTAACAGGGTTGACTGTAACATGGTTGACTGTAATCATGGTTGACTGTAACATGGTTGACTATAAACATGGTTGACTGTAACAGTGTTGACTGTAACAGGTTGACTATAAACATGGTTGACTGTAACAGTGTTGACTGTAACATCGTTGACTATAAACATGGTTGACTGTAACAGGGTTGACTGTAACAGGGTTGACTGTAACAGGGTTGACTGTAACAGGTTGACTGTAACAGAGTTGACTGTAACAGGGTTGACTGTAACAGGGTTGACTGTAACAGGGTTGACTGTAAACATGGTTGACTGTAAACATGGTTGACTGTAACAGGGTTGACTGTAAACATGGTTGACTGTAAACATGGTTGACTGTAAACATGGTTGACTGTAAACATGGTTGACTGTAAACAGGGTTGACTGTAAACAGGGTTGACTGTAAACAGGGCTGACTGTAAACAGGGTTGACTGTAACAGGGTTGACTGTAACAGGGTTGACTGTAAACAGGGTTGACTGTAAACAAGGTTGACTGTAAACAGGGTTGACTAAACAGGGTTGACTGTAAACAGAGTTGACTGTAACAGGGTTGACTGTAAACAGGGTTGACTATAACAGGGTTGACTGTAACAGGGTTGACTGTAACAGGGTTGACTGTAACAGGGTTGACTGTAAACATGGTTGACTGTAAACATGGTTGACTGTAAACAGGGTTGACTGTAAACATGGTTGACTGTAAACAGGGTTGACTGTAAACAGGGTTGACTGTAACAGGGTTGACTGTAAACAGGGTTGACTGTAAACAGGGTTGACTGTAAACAGGGTTGACTATAAACAGGGTTGACTATAAACAGGGTTGACTATAAACAGGGTTGACTGTAAACATGGTTGGCGTTTTGTGCTCGACACACTCAGGTTTCCACCACACAAAAAAACAACAACCAAACATGGCCAAAGAAAGTGTAGAACCAGATCACCTACTTTAACACTATGACATCACTATCAGGTGTTTAATGTTCTCGTTTTGGAAAATATGTCTTTTAGAAGGACTAGTTTCACCATTTTAAAAGGATAGTAAAATGTGAGGGATGTGAATCACTATAATCACGTTAAATAAATATTTTTTTTTTAAATTTTTTTTTTAGAAATGACTTATGTCAAAGTAACACAATAACTAGGGCTTTACAACGATGGCGAAAACCTGGAGAAATGTTGGTATTAAGTAGGTTTAAAACATCTTCCTAGAAGTGACAAAGGGTTGATGGAGAAACATCTGAAAACGCTGAATTTGGATATTTTATAAAAATACAAAATATTTTTTTGTACTGTCCATGTGGTCTATATTAAAGGGCACTTCATTTAATATAATATTATTTAAAAATGCAATATTGGTGCACAATTTCGACACAGAACCTTAAAGGGATATAAAAGGCACTCATTTTAAGGAATGACCCCGATATCATTCTCTTTTGAAACACTTAATTAAAACAGATTAATTTGTAAACATTTCTAGTAAAGATGTTCCCTTTTTCAATCTCTAAGCAAACCAATGCTTCTTTACAAAACAACAACAGTGGAAGACCCTGGTGTGAACCGAGCCAGAGGATCCAGGGTAGCTTGGGGGAAATGGAAAACGCACAGTACATGTGGCTCCACAGCGTACGGACAAACACTACCCTCTACTGGCAGAACTCTCTACTGGCAGTACTCTCTTTCCTCTACTGGCAGTACTCTCTATCCTCTACTGGCAGTACTCTCTATCCTCTACTGGCAGTACTCAATTCAATTCAATTCAATTCAATTCAAGGGCTTTATTGGCATGGGAAACATGTGTTAACATTGCCAAAGCAAGTGAGGTAGACAACATACAAAGTGAATATATAAAGTGAAAAACAA
>NC_068428.1:44489725-44495706 GCF_023373465.1 Oncorhynchus keta
TTACGTATTGCTCAAAAGAACCCAAAACAGTGCACGACTAGACTCTCATCAAAGGTAGGGGAATAGGGTGCCATTTGGGATGGAGCATAGGTCTTTGGCTCTCTCTCTGTCTCTCTTTCTCTCTGTCTCTCTATCTTTGTCTCTCTTTCTGACTCCTCTCTATCTCTCTCTCTCTCTCTCTCTCTCTCTCTCTCTCTCTCTCTCTCTCTCTCGGTCTCTATTCTCTCTCTTTCTGAAGAAGTTTCGCTTTCGGTGGATCTGCTGTTGACATCCCGAGCCAGTGACGTCACTCCTTTCCCACCTCTTTAGTGTGGTGTGGACAAACACGTTAGCTCCTGACAGCTCTGCTGAAAGGATTTAGGTACACTGTTGACATTTGGCGGATCTAAGGCTAGCTTCTGCATCGCCTCAAATCCCTGACGGGCAAATTAAACAAAGTTAAAGGGAAAGAAAGGGATGGACAGGGCAGGGAGACTACAGGGGAGACTACAGGGTAGGGAGACTCCAGGGCAGGGAGACTACAGGGTAGGGAGACTACAGGGTAGGGAGACTACAGGGTAGGGAGACTACAGGGAGACTACAGGGTAGACTGCAGGGTAGGAAACTACAGGGGATGGGAGACTACAGGGAGGGAGACTACAGGGGAGGGGAGACTACAGGGAGACTACAGGGTAGGGGAGACTACAGGGGAGACTTCAGGAGGGGAGACTACAGGGTAGGAGACTACAGGGGAGACTTCAGGGGAGACTACAGGGGAGGGGAGACTACAGGGGAGACAACAGGGTAGGGAGACTACAGGGTAGGGGGAGACTACAGGGGAGACTACAGGGGGGGAGACTACAGGGGAGACTACAGGGAGACTACAGGGAGGGAGACTACAGGGGAGGGAGACTACAGGGCAGGGAGACTACAGGGTAGGGGAGACTACAGGGGAGGAGACTACAGGGTAGGGGAGACTACAGGGGAGACTACAGGGCAGGAGACTACAGGGGAGGAGACTACAGGGCAGGGGGAGACTACAGGGGAGGAGACTACAGGGGGGAGACTACAGGGTAGGGGGACTACAGGGCAGTGGAGACTACAGGGAGGGAGACTACAGGGTAGGAGACTACAGGGGGAGACTTCAGGGGAGACTACAGGGGAGGGAGACTACAGGAGAGACAACAGGGTAGGGAGACTACAGGGGAGACTACAGGGGAGGGGAGACTACAGGGGAGACAACAGGGTAGGGAGACTACAGGGGAGACTACAGGGTAGGGGAGACTACAGGGGAGGGGAGACTACAGGGCAGGGAGACTACAGGGTAGGGGAGACTACAGGGCATGGGAGACTACAGGGCACGGGAGACTACAGGGCAGGGGAGACTGCAGGGTAGGGGAGGGGAGACTACAGGGCAGGGAGACTACAGGGTAGGGGAGACTACAGGGTAGGGGAGACTACAGGGGAGGGGAGACTACAGGGCAGGGAGACTACAGGGCAGGGGAGACTACAGGGAGAGGGAGACTACAGGGCAGGAGACTACAGGGAAGGGGAGGGGAGACTATAGGGCAGGGTAGACTACAGGGTAGGGGGAGACTACAGGGCAGGGGAGACTACAGGGCAGGGAGACTACAGGGCAGGGAGACTACAGGGGAGGGAGACTACAGGGGAGGGAGACTACAGGGTAGGGGAGACTACAGGGCAGGGAGACTACAGGGCAGGGAGACTACAATGACTGAGCTCGGTCCTCCTTATGCCTGTTTCTTGCAAATAAACTGCCCTACTGTCCGTCTGCCACAACCTGCCCTACTGTCTGTCTCCAACAACCTGCCCCACATGACCTTCCCTACTGTCCTAAAAGTCTCTTCTCTCTGTCCTACAGATGACCTTCTCTACTGTCCTAAAGGTCTCTTTCTCTCTGTCCTACAGATGACCTTCCTACTGTCCTAAAGGTCTCTTCTCTCTGTCCTACAGATGACCTTCCCTACTGTCCTAAAGGTCTCTTCTCTCTGTCCTACAGATGACCTTCCCTACTGTCCTAAAGGTCTCTTCTCTCTGTCCTACAGATGACCTTCTCTACTGTCCTAAAGGTCTCTTCTCTCTGTCCTACAGATGACCTTCCCTACTGTCCTAAAGGTCTCTTCTCTCTGTCCTACAGATGACCTTCTCTACTGTCCTAAAGGTCTCTTCTCTCTGTCCTACAGATGACCTTCCCTACTGTCCTAAAGGTCTCTTCTCTCTGTCCTACAGATGACCTTCCCTACTGTCCTAAAGGCATCACCTCCAAAGTTTTCCGTTTCAATGTGTCGGCCATGGAGAGGAACTCCACCAACCTGTTCGAGCTGAGTTCCGTGCTCTCAGGGTTCCAAACACTGCTGCCAATAGGAACGAACAGAGGGTCGAGCTCTACCAGGTGTGTAAAGGTACCCCTCCGTCTCTCCATGTCCTTCAGAGATCTTTAACTCCGCCTCACCCCAAGAAATAACTGCATAGTTTTCTAAGGACCTGAAGCGAGGGGACCATCTCTCCCGGCGCCAACAAGATGGAGCCGGCAGAGATGGTCACTTCCGAGCCTGTTCACCCGCTCTATCATCCAGAAGGCGAGGTCAGTACAGGTGCATCAAAGCTGGAACCGAGAGACTGAAAAACAGCTTCCATCTCAAGGCCATCAGACTGTTAAACAGCCATCAGTAACATAGAGAGGCTGCTGCCAACATACAGACTCAAATCTCTGGCCATCAGACTGTTAAACAGCCATCAGTAACATAGAGAGGCTGCTGCCAACATACAGACTCAAATCTCTGGCCATCAGACTGTTAAACAGCCATCACTAACATAGAGAGGCTGCTGCCAACATACAGACTCAAATCTCTGGCCATCAGACTGTTAAACAGCCATCACTAACATAGAGAGGCTGCTGCCAACACACAGACTCAAATCTCTGGCTATCAGACTGTTAAACAGCCACCACTAACATAGAGAGGCTACTGCCAACATACAGACTCAAATCTCTGGCCACTTAAATAAATGGACTTAGTAAAGGTATAACTAGTCACTTTAAACAACAGCACTTTAATAATGTTTACATACCCTACATTACTCATCTCATATGAATATACTGTACTCGATACCATCTACTGCATCTTGCCTATGCCGCACGGCCATCGCTCATCCATATATTTATATGTACATATTCTTAGTCATCCTTTTACACTTGTTGTGAATTTGTTAGATTACTTGTCGGGAACTAGAAGCACAAGCATTTCGCTACACTCGCATTAACATCTGCTAACCATGTGTATGTGACCAATAACATCTGCTAACCATGTGTATGTGACCATTAACATCTGCTAACCATGTGTATGTGACCATTAACATCTGCTAACCATGTGTATGTGACCAATAACATCTGCTAACCATGTGTATGTGACCAATAACATCTGCTAACCATGTGTATGTGACCATTAACATCTGCTAACCATGTGTATGTGACCATTAACATCTGCTAACCATGTGTATGTGACCATTAACATCTGCTAACCATGTGTATGTGACCAATAACATCTGCTAACCATGTGTATGTGACCATTAACATCTGCTAACCATGTGTATGTGATCATTAACATCTGCTAACCATGTGTATGTGACCATTAACATCTGCTAACCATGTGTATGTGACCATTAACATCTGCTAACCATGTGTATGTGACCAATAACATCTGCTAACCATGTGTATGTGACCATTAACATCTGCTAACCATGTGTATGTGACCAATAACATCTGCTAACCATGTGTATGTGACCATTAACATCTGCTAACCATGTGTATCTAACCATTAACATCTGTTAACCATGTGTATGTGACCAATAACATCTGCTAACCATGTGTATGTAACCATTAACATCTGCTAACCATGTGTATGTGACCAATAACATCTGCTAACCATGTGTATGTGACCAATAACATCTGCTAACCATGTGTATCTAACCATTAACATCTGCTAACCATGTGTATGTGACCAATAACATCTGCTAACCATGTGTATGTGACCATTAACATCTGCTAACCATGTGTATGTGACCAATAACATCTGCTAACCATGTGTATGTGACCAATAACATCTGCTAACCATGTGTATGTGACCAATAACATCTGCTAACCATGTGTATGTGACCATTAACATCTGCTAACCATGTGTATGTGACCAATAACATCTGCTAACCATGTGTATGTGACCATTAACATCTGCTAACCATGTGTATGTGACCAATAACATCTGCTAACCATGTGTATGTGACCATTAACATCTGCTAACCATGTGTATGTGACCATTAACATCTGCTAACCATGTGTATGTGACCATTAACATCTGCTAACCATGTGTATGTGACCAATAACATCTGCTAACCATGTGTATGTGACCAATAACATCTGCTAACCATGTGTATGTGACCATTAACATCTGCTAACCATGTGTATGTGACCAATAACATCTGCTAACCATGTGTATGTGACCATTAACATCTGCTAACCATGTGTATGTGACCATTAACATCTGCTAACCATGTGTATGTGACCAATAACATCTGCTAACCATGTGTATGTGACCATTAACATCTGCTAACCATGTGTATGTGACCATTAACATCTGCTAACCATGTGTATGTGACCATTAACATCTGCTAACCATGTGTATGTGACCAATAACATCTGCTAACCATGTGTATGTGACCATTAACATCTGCTAACCATGTGTATGTGACCATTAACATCTGCTAACCATGTGTATGTGACCAATAACATCTGCTAACCATGTGTATGTGACCATTAACATCTGCTAACCATGTGTATGTGACCATTAACATCTGCTAACCATGTGTATGTGACCATTAACATCTGCTAACCATGTGTATGTGACCATTAACATCTGCTAATCATGTGTATGTGACCAATAACATCTGCTAACCATGTATGTGAATAACATCTGCTAACCATGTGTATGTGACCAATAACATCTGCTAACCATGTGTATGTGACCATTAACATCTGACCTAAACCATGTGTATGTGACCATTAACATCTGCTAACCATGTGTATGTGACCATTAACATCTGCTAACCATGTGTATGTGACCATTAACATCTGCTAACCATGTGTATGTGACAAATAACATCTGCTAACCATGTGTATGTGACCATTAACATCTGCTAACCATGTGTATGTGACCATTAACATCTGCTAACCATGTGTATGACCATTAACATCTGCTAACCATGTGTGACCATTAACATCTGCTAACCATGTGTATGTGACCATTAACATCTGCTAACCATGTGTATGTGACAAATAACATCTGCTAACCATGTGTATGTGAACATTAACATCTGCTAACCATGTGTATGTGACCATTAACATCTGCTAACCATGTGTATGTGACCATTAACATCTGCTAACCATGTGTATGTGACAAATAACATCTGCTAACCATGTGTATGTGAACATTAACATCTGCTAACCATGTGTATGTGACCATTAACATCTGCTAACCATGTGTATGTGACCAATAACATCTGCTAACCATGTGTATGTGACCAATAACATCTGCTAACCATGTGTATGTGACCAATAACATCTGCTAACCATGTGTATGTGACCATGAACATCTGCTAACCATGTGTATGGATGTGAGGGAGGGGCCTGGTAGAGGTAACACAGTGCTCTAAGATGTGAGGGAGGGGTCTGGTAGAGGTAACACAGTGCTCTAAGATGTGAGGGAGGGGCCTGGTAGAGGTAACACAGTGCTCTAAGATGTGAGGGAGGGGCCTGGTAGAGGTAACACAGTGCTCTAAGATGTGAGGGAGGGGCCTGGTAGAGGTGACACAGTGCTCTAAGATGTGAGGGAGGGGGGAGGTAACACAGTGCTCTAAGATGTGAGGGAGGGGCCTAGAGGTAACACAGTGCTCTAAGATGTGAGGGAGGGGCCTGGTAGAGGTAACACAGT
>NC_068428.1:44495806-44504328 GCF_023373465.1 Oncorhynchus keta
GTGTACTTTGATTCAGTTACGTATTGCTAGGAAAGTTGAGAAATAAATATAGTGGCCTAGCCTATGGAAAGCTGATGGGATTCTCCTCTTTTAGTAGAGGCCATCCTCCCGTTTTCTCACGCAATTGCTTAGCCTAGAGAAATGTTAATATAATAATAATAATAATAATATGAAATGTTTGCGCAACATAAGCTCATGGGCTCTCATGAAGTGTTTGATTAGATTTTCGATTACATTTGCATTGATGTCAGAGTGATTAGAGGGACAATAGAGTGCTGAGTACCAGGCAGTTGACAAGTTTGGTCGGCTACTAATGACCATCAGCAGCATCAGAGCTTGGAAGCCTAATTACCATGACTAAACGGTCACATGGAATTTGACTGCCTGTGGCGATAATACGGTCACCACAGCAGCCTAAATCAGATTAGATAAACCGATTACAGTTAATCCCACAACCCGGACCACACAAACAGAAAGAACTCCACCATTATCAGAACCCCCTCCCCCAGTATGAGTGAGAAGGAAGCAGAGTAAGGATGATGGAGATTCATTTGGCAGAAACACAGTATGATCATCTGATTGTGAGCCAAACATAACAATCACCTCACTCTCTGTATTCATTAGCTTCATCCCGTCTGTCTGCTACTCTAGTTTCAAATCAAATCTAATTGTATTAGTCACATTAGCGAATACAACAGGTGTAGTAGACCTTACAGTGAAATGCTGAATACAACAGGTGTAGTAGACCTTACAGTGAAATGCTGAATACAACAGGTGTAGTAGACCTTACAGTGAAATGCTAGACTACAGCAGGTGTAGTAGACCTTACAGTGAAATGCTGAATACAACAGGTGTAGTAGACCTTACAGTGAAATGCTGAATACAACAGGTGTAGTAGACCTTACAGTGAAATGCTGAATACAACAGGTGTAGTAGACCTTACAGTGAAATGCTGAATACAACAGGTGTAGTAGACCTTACAGTGAAATGCTGAATACAACAGGTGTAGTAGACCTCACAGTGAAATGCTGAATACAACAGGTGTAGTAGACCTTACAGTGAAATGCTGAATACAACAGGTGTAGTAGACCTCACAGTGAAATGCTGAATACAACAGGTGTAGTAGACCTCACAGTGAAATGCTGAATACAACAGGTGTAGTAGACCTCACAGTGAAATGCTGAATACAACAGGTGTAGTAGACCTTACAGTGAAATGCTGAATACAACAGGTGTAGTAGACTTTACAGTGAAATGCTGAATACAACAGGTGTAGTAGACCTTACAGTGAAATGCTGAATACAACAGGTGTAGTATACCTTACAGTGAAATGCTGAATACAACAGGTGTAGTAGACCTCACAGTGAAATCCTTACTTATGAGCCGTTAACCAACAATGCCATTTAAAAAAATATGGGTAACAATAAGAAATAAAAGTAACAAGTAATTAAAGAACACCAGTAAAATAACAATAGCGAGAATATATACAGGCGGAGTACCCGATACAGAGTGGGACGAATGGGAGGAGACTCCCCAAATACAGGTGTGCCAAGCTTATAGCGTCATACACAAGAAGACTCAAGGCTGTATTGTGTGTAGATCTATGAGGGTGGGAAAAATGATTTAATCAATTTTTAGAATAATGCTGTAACGTAACAAACCATGGAAAAAGTTAAGAGGTCTGATTACTTTCCAAGGATCGAGCGCTGGAGATAAGAAGCAGGTACCGGGACATTTAATTAACAACTGACATGGAACAGGACAGGACCGCGTCTGGACAGGAACACACAACGACATTAATGCAGACGCAGGGAACAAACAGAGGAAACAGATAGATAATCGGGAGGCAATCAAACAACAATAGAGTTCAGGTCTAATGAGGTGCAGGTGTGCGTAATGAAGGGAACAGGTGTGTGTAACGAAGGGAACAGCTGTGCCGTAATGAAGGGGACAGCTGTGCGTAATGAAGGGGACAGCTGTATGCGTAATGAAGAGGAACAGCTGTATGTAATGAAAAGGGAACAGCTGTGTGTAATGAAGGGGGCAGGTGTGTGTAATGAAGGGAACAGCTGTGTGAAATGAAGGGAACAGCTGTGTGTAATGAAGGGAACAGCTGTGTGTAATGAAGGGGACAGGTGTGTGTAATGAAGGGAACAGCTGTGTGTAATGGAAGGAACAGCTGTGTGTAATGGAAGGGAACAGCTGTGTGTAATGAAGGGAACAGCTGTGTGTAATGAAGGGAACAGCTGTGCGTAATAGAAGGGAACAGCTGTGCGTAATGAAGGGGACAGGTGTGTGTAATGAAGGGGACAGCTGTGTGTAATGAAGGGAACAGCTGTGTGTAATGAAGGGAACAGCTGTGTGTAATGAAGGGAACAGCTGTGCGTAATGAAGGGAACAGCTGTGCGTAATGAAGGGGACAGCTGTGCGTAATGAAGGGAACAGCTGTATGTAATGAAGGGAACAGCTGTGTGTAATGAAGGGGGCAGGTGTGTGTAATGAAGGGAACAGCTGTGTGAAATGAAGGGAACAGCTGTGTGTAATGAAGGGAACAGCTGTAGTGTAATGAAGGGGACAGGTGTGTGTAATGAAGGGAACAGCTGTGTGTAATGAAGGGAACAGCTGTGTGTAATGAAGGGAACAGCTGTGTGTAATGAAGGGAACAGCTGTGTGTAATGAAGGGAACAGCTGTGCGTAATGAAGGGAACAGCTGTGCGTAATGAAGGGGACAGGTGTGTGTAATGAAGGGGACAGCTGTGTGTAATGAAGGGAACAGCTGTGTGTAATGAGAGGGAACAGCTGTGTGTAATGAAGGGAACAGCTGTGCGTAATGAAGGGGACAGGTGTGTGTAATGAGAGGGGACAGCTGTGTGTAATGAAGGGAACAGCTGTGTGTAATGAAAGGAACAGCTGTGTGTAATGAAGGGAACAGCTGTGCGTAATGAAGGGGACAGCTGTGCGTAATGAAGGGAACAGCTGTATGTGATGAAGGGAACAGCTGTGTGTAATGAAGGGGGCAGGTGTGTAATGAAGGGAACAGCTGTGAAATGAAGGGAACAGCTGTGTGTAATGAAGGGAACAGCTGTGTGTAATGAAGGGGACAGGTGTGTGTAATGAAGGAACAGCTGTGTGTAATGAAGGGAACAGCTGTGTGTAATGAAGGGAACAGCTGTGTGTAATGAAGGGAACAGCTGTGTGTAATGAAGGGAACAGCTGTGTGTAATGAAAGGGAACAGCTGTGTGTAATAGAAGGGGACAGGTGTGTGTAATGAAGGGAACAGCTGTGTGTGTAATGAAGGGAACAGCTGTGTGTAATGAAGGGAACAGCTGTGTGTAATGAAGGGAACAGCTGTGTGTAATGAAGGGAACAGCTGTGCGTAATGAAAGGGAACAGCTGTGCGTAATGAAGGGGACAGGTGTGTGTAATGAAGGGGACAGCTGTGTGTAATAGAAGGGAACAGCTGTGTGTAATGAAGGGAACAGCTGTGTGTAATGAAGGGACTCAGATAGCAAATGTTCAGTTTTTCCTGACAGGTTATGTAATTTAGGACAAAGTCTTGGCACACAGGAGAGCGAAAAAAGTCATGACAAATATTTTTGTTGAGCTCATTGCATAACACATAGCTGTTGATGACTTTATTCATGTATAGGCACATAGTCTCCAGTTTATGATTTTCTTATCAAGCAGCCTTTTGTTTACAACACTGTCATCTCAGATTTTCAAAATATGCTTCTCAACCATAGCAAACAAGCATTTTTTACAGTATTGAAAGCAGTGCAGCATTTAGCGTAGCATTTAGCGTTAGCATTCAGCATGCAACATTTTCACAAAAACCATAAAATCATTCAAATAAAATAATTTACCTTTGAAAGAACTTCAGATGTTTTCAATGAGAGACTCTGTTAGATAGCAAATGTTCAGTTTTTACAAAAAATATTATTTGTGTTGACAAATCACTCCGTTTTCTTCATCACGTTTGGGTAATAAAAAAATACATTTAAAAAATAATTATAATTAGGTCATTAAAACGCAAACTTTTTTCAAAATTAACTCCATAACATCGACAAACATGGCAAACGATGTTTAGAATCAATCCTCAAGGTGTTTTTCACATATCTATCGATGATAAATCCTTGTGGCAGTTGACTTTCAATTCTGAAGAAATGGAACGCGCATGGATCTACAGATTACGCAATTTTAGACACAGGACACCGGGCGGACACCTGGTAAATGTAGTCTCTTATGGTCAATCTTCCAATGATATGCCTACAAGTACATCACAATGCTGGAGACACCTTGGAGAAACGACAGAAAGGGCAGGCTCATTCCTGGCGCATTCACAGCCATATAAGGAGACATTGGAACACAGCGCCTTCAGAATCTGGGGCATTTCCAATCACCCACAAACAATCACCCACAAAACCCAACACAAAACAGGCTACCTAAATATGGTTTCCAATCAGAGACAATGACTAACACCTGCCTCTGATTGAGAACCATATCAGGCCAAACATAGAAATAGACAAACTAGACACACAACATAGAATGCCCACCCAGCTCACGTCCTGACCAACACTAAAACAAGGAAAACACATACTAACGATGGACAGAACGTGACAGGTTTCATGTGGCTGTGTTTTGATTTTTTTGTTTTGTATAATATATGTGTATATACAGTACCAGCCAAAAGTTTGAAAAAAGGGGGATACCTAGTCAGTTATACAACTGAACGCAATGAACTGAAATGTGTCTCCCGCATTTAACCCAACACCTCTGAATCAGAGAGGTGCTGTGGGGGCTGCCATAACCGACCGTCCACGTCTTCGGCGCCCGGGGAACAGTGGGTTAACTGCCAGTGGAGAACGACAGATCTCCATGCTTTCTTTTTTTAGTGCTGCTTCACTGATACGTGGCAGGTGAAGGGTTAAGGCCATCCGGAGACCCAGCTCTGGACCCTCCAGGCTTCCCAGTATACCTGGATATGGTGTGTGTGTGTATGTGTGTGTGTGTGTGTGTGTGTGTGTGTGTGTGTGTGTGTGTGTGTGTGTGTGTGTGTGTGTGTGTGTGTGTGTGTGTGTGTGTGTGTGTGTCCGCTGTCATTAGCACATTGCCACTCACTGTGAATTAGTCCAACTAAATGGGGACGTACTCCTACAGTTGTACCTCGGGGGATGGCTGAGGTACCTCATCTGGTTCTGCTTTAGTTGATGAAAAAAAATCAGTTTTATTAAAAGGAGTGGGCAGAAAAGGAAGGGAGTGTCCCTTTTCATTGTTGCAGTCCTCCTGCTGGAGAAAGGTAGCTCCCCCTCTCCCTCCCTCCCTCCTCCCTCCCTCTCTCCTTCCCTCCCTCCCTCCCCTGACTCTCTCACTCTCTCTCCCCCTCCCTCCCTCCCTCCCTCCCTCCCTCTCTCCCCCTGACTCTCTCACTCTCTCACTCTCCCTCCCTCCCTCCTCTCCTCACTCTCTCTCCCCCTCTCACTCTCTCCCCCTCCTCTCTCCCTCCCTCCCTCCCCCTCCCTCCCTCCCTCCCATCCATTGACCTGTAGAGAGACAATCAGAGAGGATCCATTGACCTGTAGAGAGACAATCAGAGAGGATCCATTGACCTGTAGAGAGACAATCAGAGAGGATCCATTGACCTGTAGAGAGACAACCAGAGAGGATCCATTGACCTGTAGAGAGACAACCAGAGAGGATCCATTGACCTGTAGAGAGACAGCCAGAGAGGATCCATTGACCTGTAGAGAGACAACCAGAGAGGATGCATTGACCTGTAGAGAGACAATCAGAGAGGATCCATTGACCTGTGAGAGACAATCAGAGAGGATCCATTGACCTGTAGAGAGACAACCAGAGAGGATCCATTGGCCTGTAGAGAGACAACCAGAGAGGATGCATTGACCTGTAGAGAGACAATCAGAGTGGATGCATTGACCTGTAGAGAGACAACCAGAGAGGCTGCATTGACCTGTAGAGAGACAACCAGAGAGGATCCATTGACCTGTAGAGAGACAACCAGAGAGGATCCATTGACCTGTAGAGAGACAATCAGAGAGGATGCATTGACCTGTAGAGAGACAATCAGAGAGGATGCATTGACCTGTAGAGAGACAATCAGAGAGGATGCATTGACCTGTAGAGAGACAACCAGAGAGGATGCAATCAATCAATGCTTTGTTAGATAGGCTATTCGACTTTCTCTGTTTCACGTTTCTATCCTGTTAAATATTAGTCACTATCAGTATGGACAGTCAGTAGGCCTAATAACCACACATGTTCAACTGAAAATGGACTGTTCGTTCCCTTCAGTTGGCATAGCCTACATTATCATTCCATTTACTGTTAGTTCCCTTCAGTTGGTATAGACAACATTATCATTCAATTTACTGTTAGTTCCCTTCAGTTGGTATAGACTACATTATCATTACATTTACTGTTAGTTTTCTTCAGTTGGTATACCACTGAGTGCGTGCAGTGGTAATTTTAGCATGTAAATCTTTGTGGGGCAAAAAGAGGTATAAATGTGTGACGCATGCTAGCAAAGTCACAACACAACACTAAACAGTACATGAATTGCACTCTAACGGTGACAAACGGACTCTCCTTCACTGCAGCCGATGTGAGGAAAACATTTAAACGTGTTAACCCTCGCAAGTCTGCAGGCCCAGACGGAATCACCAGTCGCGTCCTCAGAGCATGCGCAGACCAGCTGGCTGGTGTGTTTACGAACATATTCAATCAGTCCTTATCCCAGTCTGCTGTCCCCTTATGCTTCAAGACGGCCACCATTGTTCCTGTTCCCAAGAAAGCTAAGGTAACTGAGCTAAATGACTGCCGCCCCGTAGCACTCACTTCTGTCATCATGAAGTGCTTTGGGAGACTAGTCAAGGACCATATCACCTCCACCCTACTTGACACCCTAGACCCACTCCAATTTGCTTACCGCCCCAATAGGTCCACAGACGACGCAATCGCAACCACACTGCACACTGCCCTAACCCATCTGGAATACCTACGTGAGAATGCTGTTCATAGACTACAGCTCAGCATTTAACACCATAGTACCCTCGAGACCCTGGGTCTCGACCCCGCCCTGTGCAACTGGGTACTGGACTTCCTGACGAGCCGCCCCCAGGTGGTGAGGGTAGGCAGCAACATCTCCATCCCGCTGATCCTTAACACTGGGGCCCCACAAGGGTGTGTTCTGAGCCCTCTCCTGTAATCCCTGTTCACACACGACTGCGTGGCCACGCACGCCTCCAACTCAATCATCAAGTTTGCGGACGACACAGCAGTGGTAGGCTTGATTACCAACAACGACGAGACGGCCTACAGGGAGGAGGTGAGTGCCCTCGGAGTGTGGTGTCAGGAAAATAACCTCACACTCAACGTCAACAAAACTAAGGAGATGATTGTGGACTTCAGGAAACAGCAGAGGGAACACCCCCCTATCCACATCGATGAAACAGTAGTGGAGAGGGTAGCAAGTTTTAAGTTCCTCGGCATACACATCACAGACAAACTGAATTGGTCCACTCACACAGACAGCATCGTGAAGAAGGCGCAGCAGCGCCTCTTCAACCTCAGGAGGCTGAAGAAATTCGGCTTGTCACCAAAAGCACTCACAAACTTCTACAGATGCACAATCGAGAGCATCCTGGCGGCTGTATCACCGCCTGGTACGGCAACTGCCCCACCCTCAACCGTGAGGCTCTCCAGAGGGTAGTGAGGTCTGCACAACGCATCACCGGGGGCAAACTACCTGCCCTCCAGGACACCTACACCACCCGATGTTACAGGAAGGCCATAAAGATCATCAAGGACAACAACCACTCGAGCCACTGCCTGTTCACCCCGCTATCATCCAGAAGGCGAGGTCAGTACATGCATCAAAGCTGGGACCGAGAGACTGAAAAACAGCTTCTATCTCAAGGCAATCAGACTGTTAAACAGCCACCACTAACATTGAGTGGCTGCTGCCAACTACACTGACACTGACACTGACTCAACTCCAGCCACTTTAATAATGGGAATTGATGGGAAATTATGTAAATAGCGGAGTCAATCACCACCTTCCGGAGACACCTGAAACCCCACCTCTTTAAGGAATACCTAGGATAGGATAAGTAATCCTTCTCACCCCCTAAAAGATTTAGATGCACTATTGTAAAGTGGCTGTTCCACTGGATGTCATAAGGTGAATGCACCAATTTGTAAGTCGCTCTGGATAAGAGCGTCTGCTAAATGACTTAAATGTAAATGTAAATGTAAATATATCACTAGCCACTTTAAACAATGCTACCTTATATAATGTTACTTACCCTACATTATTCATCTCATATGCATACGTATATACTGTACTCTACATCATCGACTGCATCCTTATGTAATACATGTATCACTAGCCACTTTAACTATGACACTTTGTTTACATACTCATCTCATATGTATATACTGTACTCGATACCATCTACTGTATCTTGCCTATGCTGCTCTGTACCATCACTCATTCATATATCCTT
>NC_068428.1:44504428-44506928 GCF_023373465.1 Oncorhynchus keta
CTTCTAGACCTATCGGCTGCCTTCGATACTGTGAACCATCAGATCCTCCTCTCCACCCTCTCCGAGTTGGGCATCTCCCGGCGCGGCCCACGCTTGGATTGCGTCCTACCTGACAGGTCGCTCCTACCAGGTGGCGTGGCGAGAATCTGTCTCCTCACCACGCGCTCTCACCACTGGTGTCCCCCAGGGCTCTGTTCTAGGCCCTCTCCTATTCTCGCTATACACCAAGTCACTTGGCTCTGTCATAACCTCACATGGTCTCTCCTATCATTGCTATGCAGACGACACACAATTAATCTTCTCCTTTCCTCCTTCTGATGACCAGGTGGTGAATCGCATCTCTGCATGTCTGGCAGACATATCAGTGTGGATGACGGATCACCACCCTCAAGCGGAACCTACCGGCAAGACGGAGCTGCTCTTCCTCCCGGGAAGGACTGCCCGATTCCAGAGTCTCGCCATCACGGTTGACAACTCCATTGTGTCCTCCTCCCAGAGCGCTAAGAACCTTGGCGTGATCCTGGACAACACCCTGTCGCTCAACTAACATCAGGCGGTGGCCCGTTCCCTATAGGTTCATGCCTACAACATCCGCAGAGCGACACCCTGCCTCACACAGGAAGCGGCGCAGGTCCTAATCCAGGCACTTGTCATCTCCCGTCTGGATTACTGCAACTCGCTTGTTGGCTGGGCTCCTGCCTGTGCCATTAAACCCCTACAACTCACATCAGAACGCCGCAGCCCGATCTGGTGTTCAACCACTTCACCCCCCCTTAAAAGATTTAGATGCACTATTGTAAAGTGGCTGTTCCACTGGATGTCATAAGGTGAATGCACCAATTTGTAAGTCGCTCTGGATAAGAGCGTCTGCTAAATGACTTAAATGTAAATGTAAATGAAACACCGTTGGTAGCGATTACAACCTGGAGTCTTCTTGGGTATGACGCTACAAGCTTGGCGCACCTGTATTTGGGGAGTTTCTCCCATTCTTCTCTGCAGATCATCTCAAGCTTTGTCAGGTTGGATGGGGAGCGTCGCTGGTCTATCCAGAGATGTTCGATCAGGTTCAAGTCCCGGGCTCTGGCTGTGCCGCTCAAGGACATTGAGACTTGTCCCGA
The DNA here is from genome assembly GCF_023373465.1 of Oncorhynchus keta. Taxonomy (NCBI): domain Eukaryota; kingdom Metazoa; phylum Chordata; class Actinopteri; order Salmoniformes; family Salmonidae; genus Oncorhynchus; species Oncorhynchus keta. Next base: position 44,505,547 of record NC_068428.1, read on the forward strand.
AGCCACTCCTGCGTTGTCTTGGTCTTGTGCTTAGGGTCGTTGTCCTGTTGGAAGGTATACCTTCACCCCAGTCTGAGGTCCTGAGTGCTCTGGAGCAGGTTTTCATCATGGATCTCTCTGTACTTTGCTCCATTCATTTCTCACTCAAGCCTGACTAGTCACCCATTCCCTCCCGCTAAAAAAACATCCCACAACATGAAGCAAGGGCTGATTTCAAGGTTTTACTGCTAACCTACAAAGCATTACATGGGCTTGCTCCTACCTACCTCTCTGATTTGGTCCTGCCGTACATACCTACACGTACGCTACGGTCACAAGACGCAGGCCTCCTAATTGTCCCTAGAATTTCTAAGCAAACAGCTGGAGGCAGGGCTTTCTCCTATAGAGCTCCATTTTTATGGAACGGTCTGCCTACCCATGTCAGAGACGCAAACTCGGTCTCAACCTTTAAGTCTTTACTGAAGACTCATCTCTTCAGTGGGTCATATGATTGAGTGTAGTCTGGCCCAGGAGTGGAAGGTGAACGGAAAGGCTCTGGAGCAACGAACCGCCCTTGCTGTCTCTGCCTGGCCGGTTCCCTCTTTCCACTGGGATTCTCTGCCTCTAACCCTGTTACGGGGGGCTGAGTCACTGGCTTGCTGGGGCTCTCTCGTGCCGTCCCTGGGGGGTGCGTCACCTGGGTGGTTGATTCACTGTTGTGGTCGGCCTGTCTGCTGCCCCCCTTTGGGTTGTACCGTGGCGGAGATCTTTGTGGGCTATACTCGGCCTTGTCTCAGGATGGTAAGTTAATAATAATAATAATAATAATAAGGCAGAACAGTTGAAACTGGAGCAGCAGCACAGTCAGGTGGACTGGGGACAGCAAGGAGCCTTCATGTCAGGTAGTCCTGGGGCACGGTCCTAGGGCTCAGGTCAGTTGAAACTGGAGCAGGAGCATGGCCAGGTGGACTGGGGACAGCAAGGAGTCCTCATGTCAGGGTAGTCCTGGGACATGGTCCTAGGGCTCAGAATCCTCCGAGAGAGAAAGAAAGAGAGAAGGAGAGAATTAGAGAACGCACACTTAGATTCACACAGGACACCGAATAGGACAGGAGAAGTACTCCAGATATAACAAATGACCCTAGCCCCGACACATAAACTACTGCAGCATAAATACTGGGAGGCTGAGACAGGAGGGGTCAGGAGACACTGTGGCCCCATCCGAGGACACCCCGGACAGGCCAAACAGGAAGGGATATAACCCCACCCACTTTGCCAAGCACAGCCCCACACCACTAGAGGATATCTTCAACCACCAACCATACTGAGACAAGGCTGAGTATAGCCCACAAAGATCCACACTGATATGTCTGCCTGGCCAGGGAATGACTCAACCGCAGGGG